>NW_017670925.1:20947-92392 GCF_001879085.1 Nicotiana attenuata
CTGAGAGAACACCTAGTACCCCTAGTGTGCCTTGGAGGAGCTTTTAGGAAAATAGTCTCCAAAATGACTTAGCACTTGAAAGGTTGCACTCACAAATGGGAGAAATGGTTGAAGCTTTAGAGGTCCAAAAAGCCTCGGAGGTTAATGATAGCCAAGAATTTTTCTTAGATGTGGAAGCCGAAAAACCTTCCTTGGCACTTGATCAAAACCAAGAAGAACTCTCAAATGCTCAAAATGAGAAGATGATGATCATGTTGGAGATCATTCTTGCAAATGAGGAGAAGCACAACTTTGCACTCGAGGACTTGAAACAAAGCTTGACTCAGAATGATGAACATATCAGCACTTTGGAAGATCAAATGAAAATATTGGTTGNTTTCTTTTTTAGATAGCTATTATATGTGTACTACCAATCTGCCAAGTTTTCAGATTTTTTAGGAGTTAAGTTTGAGTAGGTCGGGGAGACGGAGAGCATGAAAGGTAGTAGCTGATGAAAATTGCAGGGGCAGGTTTCGCATTTGCGAACATTCTGTTCCCATTTGCCAAACTTTCCCATCACATTTCCCAACATTTTGTCGCAATTGCGACAACAGCATGAGTCATTAACCTTCGCATTTGCGAAGGCTGTGTCGCAATTGCGACATCAGAGAGGTAAAAACAGGCATTCTCTTATTTTGAACAAAATTGAAGAAAAAGTCTAAGGCTCAAAACCTTTGTCTCCCTCACTCTCATCACTGTAATACTCCACTATCTCTCACTCCTAATTGAAGGAATCCAGGTATGAAAGCTTGATCACACTTCTTCTTCTTCTTCTTCTTCTTCTTCTCTTTGAAACCCTAGATTTCAAATGGGTATCATTCTCTGCCCGAACTCATTCTAAAATTTGTTCAAAACTTATGTCGATTTCTAGGCGAGGTTGGCTGAGAGTGTGTGTTTTGTTCTTTGCTAAAAATTTGGGGAAGTCTGAGTACCCAAGGCTTGTCAACTAGAAGTGAAATTTTTGTGCTTCTTTCGTGATCGGTGAAAGGCCCAAATGAGATTCTTGGCCGAAACATCGATATTTTTTTTGATTCATGGTTGTCTATGAAGTCTAGTGCATAATTCATATTTAAAAGATGATTGGGTTCATTAAAAGTTGCTTGGATTTCCAAAAAAATTTAGGGCTTGGTACTGTTCTCTGAGGAATGTGAGGCTGGGGACGACGACCTCGCAATTGCGATGGCCTCTTCGCATTTGCGACCTTGCATTTGCAAAGAGGTACTCGCAATAGCGAAAAACCCAAGTCCAGCAAGCTTCGCAAATGCCAAAATTCCATCGCAATTGCGACTTTAACAGAAGTCTGTGTGATTCGCATTTGCGAGACATTTTTCGCATTTGCGGCTTCTGTTCATTTCGCAATTGCAATGATTTGTTGGTATTTGCGACATCAGAGAGTAACCAGTTCAAAATTTCAAAATCCTGCAATTTTTTCTAAGGCTGGGTTTTGACTGTCCGATCATTCCTTTGGCATATTTGATTCATTTTGCACTATTCTTCATAGCCATACCATGTTTTCACTCTTATCATTTGTTGGCAGGTACTATAATCGGAAACTGAGCTCTAACTCTGAAGGATCCGCAAGTGACAATCCCTTGGAAGCTGAGCAAAACTATGACCAACACCGGTTCTTGTCATTGGAGTGCCAAGAACGGTACTATGCTAAACTGATTTCGAAGAAGTTTCTCCCGGAAAGTGGTATATTGCTGGAACGTCCCGGAACGTCTTCCCGAGTTCTATCAAAGGCTTACAAACATGGGATGGAACTATTTTGCCCCTCAACCTTGCCGAGCCAATGAGCAATGGGTGAGGGAGTTTTACGCCAATCTCCCAGCTATCAGGTTAAAGAAGCCAAAGATCAGAATTCGCGGCAAAATGGTGCACTTTGGAGCCAATGAGCAATGGGTGAGGGAGTTAGCCATTTTCACCATTTTTGGAGTTCTAGAGCTCGGTTTTGAGCGATTCTTTGTAGGTTTTTCAAGCAAATCGATTGGGTAAGTATTCTTCACCTAGAACTTATTGTATTCCATGAATTTATCTTTATTTTTATCATTAAATTAGTGTTTTGAGCTGAGGAAAAATGGGAATTTTTGAAGAAAACTTTCAAATGTAAACTGATGATTTGAGGGGCGAAATGGTATCGGAATTTGATAATTTTTATATGGTTGAACTCGTATCGGAATAGGTGTTCGGATTTTGTAAAATTTGTCGGGTTCCGAGGTACGGGCCTCGGGGTCAACTTTTGGGTTGATTTTTAGTTTTTGATAAAGATTGAAACTTTATGATCCGGAATAGTTTCTTATGAATTTTATTTATGATTTGAAGTTATTTAAGCTAGATTTGAGCCATCCGGAAGTTATTTCACCCGAGAAGTTCATTTTAGAGTATCGGTCTATCTGCTTTGAGGTAAGTATCTTGGTTAACCTTGTGTTGGGAAAAATACCCCTTAGGATTTGAGTCTTCTATGCTAATTGTATCGTGTAAAGTCCGTGTACGCGAGGTGACGGGTACGTGTTCAGGCTTATTTGTGGAAAGTTGGCCTTTTAGGATTCTTAGGTCCTTATATTCACTGAGTATAAAAGTTGATTTTGTTATGATTAAGTTTCCTATTTACTAGTTTCACCTCTATATAGTTAAATTAGAATTAATTGCTTCAACATCCACTCTTATTGCTTATTTGACTCTTATATGACTTAACTGAAGTTGTTACCTCTTCGATTGCCATTCTATCCCTCCCTAATCGTTTCTCCTTAATTTAAACAATAATTATCTCTTCTGTAATTGTTCATCCTTAATTGAGGTTATGATTATCTTTCCGCTGCTTATCCTTAATTGAATTTGTTGTATCTCTTTCGTAATTGCCCAACCTTAAAAGCAGTTTAGATATCTTATATCTTATTTTACTTGTCCTTATTTGGAATTATTTAACTAGTGTTAGCTCCCTTGTTGTTGAACTGTACTATTGTCGGATCGTTGTTACATATTATTTCTCCCTTGTTGAGATATTCTTATTATGAATAGTATTCTCTATTGTGTTTATTCCTTGTGAACTAGTTCTACCGTTTCTTTGTGATCGAAAACTCTTGAGTTAATTTACTTGTCGTACTCTTGTGTTGTTGTCATCGTTGTTGTTGTACTCAGTGTTGTGATGCACGAGGTTTTAGCCGTGCGGTTGTTGTAGTGATGCACGAGGTTTCTTCCATGCGGTTGTGATTGTGTTGCACGAGGTTTCTGTCGTGCTATTGTTACTATTGATATGTGTACATGCGACATGACAAGGCAGACTGTATATATATATATATATATATATATATATATATATATATATATATATATGTGTGTGTGTGTGTGTGTGTGTGTGTGTGTGTGTGTGTGTGGCGAGACACGATGGAAATATTATTATGCACGTGTGAAGAGACAAGGCGGGCATTTATTTTATTATTGCAAACGTGGCGAGACAAGGTAGGCTATGTCAGGGATTGATTTGTGATGACGTGTGATGGCCTGGGGCATTCTTGTAGTTAATATTTATGTTGTGGCGCACTTACATGTGTGAGTTTCATCTTGTGGAAAAACATTGTTACGTGTTGTCCACTTTCTCTATACTTGTTAGCTGGAAGGAACTATGTTAGAACACTTGCACAAGCATGCACGTAGTTAATCACTTCTATCGATTAAGAGTTTGGATCTTGATATTGTTGAGTATTGATGCACACCCTTGTTTACTTGCTTACTATGTGGGAATGGCTGTATTGGAACGTGAGTCGTCAGTGCGGTTATAAATTTCTAATGAGGGCACTAGGATGCCAAGTGTGCAGAGTTTCGGAACTGGGGCCCGTGAACTGTGAACATTCCGAGCTTCGGTACCTCGTGGAGATCATTGGATAAACCTATGTGGAAGCGGTGGTCTTGTTGAGTTTGTACTTGCCTTTCCTTTATCTGTGACCATCGGATTTAAACTGTGTTCTGTTCACTCTATTGTGTCATTATAATGGTGTTCCGCTGCTAGTTGTTGTTTTCCATTTCTTACCGCAATTACCGTATTATTATTATTGTCATTATGTGTAGTCCTTATATAGATATCGTACTCTGTTATTTCTACACTTATATTTGCTCAGGTTATTTAGTCCAGTAGATGTCTTGACTGTTCCTCGTCACTACTCCTCCGAGGTTAGTCTTGATACTTGCTGGGTACCGCTGTTGTATACTCATACTACACTTCTGCACATTATTGTGCTGATCCAGGTATTTCGAAGTCAATTGATCGTTAGCTAGCTGTGCGGACTGTTACTGTGGAGACTCAAGGTAAACCTGTTGCTGCTTTCGCAGGCTTCGGAGTCACCTTCTAGTTTTTTTTTTTTTTTTTTATTTATTGCACTATTTATCCTTATTTCGTAACAGTTGTATTTAGAGGTTTTCTAGCAAAAACTCTGTAGAGCTTATGGCTTGTACTACCGGTTTTGGGATTGTAAACCTTTTTTTCTAGATTTCTTCTCCGCATTTGTAATCGTTATTTATTACTGTTGTTATTTCAGTTAATGTTAGGCTTACCTAGTCCCTAAGACTGGGTGCCATCACGACACCCAACGGAGGAAAATTTAGATCGTGACACACCTTTTTTTAACTTCAAACTGATATGAATTACGTATTTTTATGTTCTGCATCCATATAATCTTAGCGCATTAATTGTATTTCCTCGAATATTTTATCTATGTACGAACTAACATTCATTATACCAATAAAATTGTTTGATAAATGTGCAAGTCAAGTTTTGCTGGAATGATCGCCTTGACCATAAATTCATAGGAAGAATGGGAGGCACTTTTGTTAAAATCTATGTTGGAACCTTTTTTCAATCTATATTGGAACTTCATTTAAAGAGTTCTATTATTACTTTACTTCAAATTACTTCGAAATCAGCGTTTTGGCCCTGAAAATTTTAAATTTCACTTGAAGTTGAATTTTAAAATTTTTCGGAAACTTGAAAAATTCCAAAAAACTGTTTTTCAAACTTTTCTCTTTAAATCACTCACAAAAAATCAAAAACAACTTCAAACTTTATTCACGTCCAAACACAATTCTAAATTTCAATTACCATTTTCACTTAATATTTTTTTTCACTTTTTTGGAATTTCGTAATTTTTATGTCCAGACGGCCACTAAGAAAATTAAAACAGCCCAATCTTTTCCTTTTCGGTTGCGTATAAAATCGTTAAGAGCCTGTTTGGAAAGCCACCTTGAAAATGGATTTGGGTGTAATTACACAGTTTGGCATGTTTGTTTGGCCAAGTAATTACTTGGTCAGCATGGAATTGGGTGTAATTGGAGGGGTGTAATTACACTCTCCAATTCTCAAGGGGAAGTTAAGAATTGGTAGTAATTACACTGTGTAATTACAATGTTGTTTTCAAGTTTCTTTCCTTTTTGTTGTTATTTTAATTTTTTTTATAACTTTTTATTTCTATTATTTTAATTTTTTAATTTTATTTTTAGTTTTTAATTTCTTTTGAAATTTTAAAATATATTTTTCTTTGTACATTTATTTCTCTATTTTTACTTTTTTCGATTCCATGTAATTGCTTATATTTTACTTTTTATTTATTTTATTATTCAAATTTTAAAACTACGCCTCCTAATATTAGAAATGATGAGTCATTAACAAACTTGAAATATAATGAATGATGCAATTAAAGTGAAATTTCGTTGTTGAATGTGGTTATAAACTTATCATGTTTCCTAATCTTAAGTTGCAGTGGAACTTACTATTATTATGTTGGAATTTGACATATGTTAAAGGATTTTTTTTTTTTTTTTGAATTTTGAAAATGTGTTATATTCATGGTTCCAATTTACTTGTTTTAGTAGTATTGGCTCATATTGCATGTTGTTCGTTTTTTAGTTAGAATTGATAGATTAGATTTGTCAAACATTTGAATAATGTTATAATATTATATTTATATATATTAATTTATTTTATCAAACATGAATCCCTCTATGTTCTTACAAAACGTATATTTTTAATTTTTATAAGTTTCTAAACTAAATATTATTAATTAAATATATATATATATATATATATATATTATTTTTACAATATTAGTTTTTAATATATAATTACTAATTAATGTATATTCACGAAAAAAATATACATCTTAAATACCAAATATAATATCATTTATACTTCTAAAAATTTATAGGCATATATTTATTATATTAAATTTTAAGTTTTGATAATCACTTAATTTAAAATTTAATTTAACTGTGTAATTACACTTGTGCAACCAAACAGTAAACTTGTAATTACACTGTAATTACACTATGACAAACAAACATATTGTCGTAATTACACAACTGTGTATTACTAGGCTGTGTATTTACTACCCTAGTAATTACACCAATTCCAATTACAGGGTGACTTTCCAAACAGACTCTAAGGGTATAAAGTTCATCATACAAAGTTCGTTCTTCTCTTCTTTTCTTTTATTCTTTTATTTTTTCTATATTAAAAGTTCATTTTTTATTTCGGACAGTTAACACTTACAAATGGATTTAAATGTTACAAATGGATAGCTTATAATTTTTTTTACACAATCAATACAAATTAATAAGTTATAATATATTACTACTTTGTTTCCAAGTTAAGTGTAGTTTCCCCTACAACCACAAGGAGAAGAGCCTACTACTGCATTAAAAGTTTTCAAAGCTTGCCAATAATTCAGAGGGTTAGTTTTTCACGTCGATAGAGGGTTAAAATTAATAGAATTTTGACAAATCTGTAATTTTTACGGTGGAAAATAAATTAAAAATCACCTTTTCTGTACAATAAGGACCATATTTTTAGGATGCATATATCAAGAACTACAATAAACCAACCCCAATACATTAAGGACTATTTTGATCATTTTCTCAAATTTTCTATGTCAAAGATCAAAATCACTCATTCTTTTCCCCTTTACAATTATGGCCACTTTCGTCCCCAGGTCCCCGTTCTTCGCTCTGCCACCACCTACGGCCGAGCAGCCGCCACCAAACTTGCTTTGGGCGCCAGGCCGAAAACTTCTCCCTTTCGTATCCCAACTCAAAAATCCCTCAACGCTCACTTTTTCAGGTCAAACTTCTTAAATTTAGTAGAATTTTGACAAATCTCTAGTACATTAAGGATTATTTTGATCATTTTCTCAAATTTTCTATGTAAAAGATCAAAATCAGTATTATCACTCACCAATTTAGGAATGAGTTGAAAGAAATGACCTAGAAAATTGAAGCGGGAAAAATAGACAAAAACCAAATGAGCATGCAAATTAAGATTGAGTAGAAAAATGACATAGACGAAATGGAAAAGGTTAGGTCTCATTTTACAATAGATAATATAAGAGATGGGCACGTAATGTTTGATTTTGATTGGTCCTCAAATGTCATAATTTTCAATTTTCCGACTATGGAAGTTTCTTTTCCCCTCCCTACACTCTTCAAAATTCACGCATAATCACATTTTCTATTTTCGTTCATCGTTTCACTTCCTTTCCTTTTCATTTTGTTTCTCTCTTCCTTTTACTAAAGTAGAAAACTAAAATAAAAACTAAAGAAATAATATACTATCTATAAATAAGAAATGGAGTAAGCATTTATATCTCCTGATGATGTAACATAACCTTTATAAGTGTAATTTAATATGTTACAAAAAATTATTTATTTTTGTATTTCAATTGCTAATTTTACTTATTATAGATAGTCATTTTTAATTACCTTTTAATTAATTTGAAAATAAATTATATTATCAGTGCATAAATGTTAAATTCGAACATTAGTACTTTTTGTACGATATTATGTGATTTAGTGTATAAGGACTACTATTTTCCTTTATTTTACATGTCCCCATTTGCACCTAATCACCAGAAAATTTTGGAAGGAAACGATAATAACTCCTACTCTTCCCTTTCACCTCAGACAAAAAGAAAAGAAAAAAGTAGTGTTCAAAATAATTTAAAAAATAGAATTCGCACACTTAAAAGCGATAAATAATCTCTATATAAAGCAACAACTATAACAAGTTAACTGCACTAAGATCCTATACAAATTTGTTTCTTTTTTCTTTCTCTCATGGCTGCCTTTACCAAGCATTTCTCCTACATCTTACTCCTTCTTACCCTCATTTCTTCATTGCAAACCCATGCAAGAGAAAGCCAATTCTTTAATAAAATTTCCAATGCTGAAAAAAAGACACAAGTAGTTATTTCCAACAAAGAACAAGAACCAAATTTTTTGCCTGAAAATGAAAATAATAGCTTTGGCCTATATGATCATGAGTCTAGTCAACTTCCTCCTACCACCACCACTACTAATGATGTAGAAAAATCCTACAACGAAATCAACCCAACCACCACCTTAACTAATAATATTCACAATAGCAAATACCTTTCCAAGAATTATGACCATGTGGCCTATGTCACTGTCTTAAACAACGACGACAATAACAACAACAACGATGAAAAGTACAAAAATACTGGTAGCACAAACAACAACAACAAGAACAGCAACGAGAAGTATCACAATGGGGATAACACTTACTACAACAATAACAATAACAACAACAACGAGGGGTACTTTAATGGTGGCAGTACTAACAACAATAACAACGAGGAGTATCACAACGAGGGTAACACTAATTATAACACCAATAACAATGAGTACTACAATGGTGGCACTACTAGCAACAACAATAATAACAACGAGGAGTATCACAATATAGGTAACACTTACTACAACAATAACAACAACAAAAACAACAACAACAAGGAGTACTACAATGGTGGCAGTACTAACAACAACAACAACGATGAGTATCACAATGGGGGTAACACTTACTATAACAACAATAACAATGAGTACTATAATGGTGGCACTACTAGCAACAACAACAATAACAACGAGGAGTATCACAATATAGGTAGCACTTACTACTACTACAACAACAACAACAACAACAACAACAACAATAAGGAGTACCACAATGGTGGCAGTACAAACAACAACAACAATGAGGGGTACTTCAACGGTGGCAGTACTAACAACAACTACTACAAAAATAACGAGGAGTATCATAATGGGGGTAATACTTACTATAACAACAATAACAAGGAGTACTACAATGGTGGCAGTACTAGCAACAACAACAATAACGACGAGGAGTATCACAACATAGGTAGCACTTACTACTACAACAACAAGGAGTACTGCAATGGTGGCAGTACTAGCAACTACAACAATAACAACGAGGAGTATCACAATATAGGTAACACTTACTACAAAAACAACAACAACAACAAGAAGGAGTACTACAATGGTGGCAGTACTAACAACAACAATAAGAACAACAACGAGGGGTACTTCAATGGTGATAGTACTAACAACAACTACTACAAAAATAACGAGGAGTATCATAATGGGAGTAATACTTATTATAACAACAATAACAAGGAGTACTACAATGGTGGCAGTACTAGCAACAACAACATTAACGATGAGGAGTATCACAATATAGGCAGCACTTACTACTACAACAACAACAACAAGGAGTACTACAATGATGACAGTACTAACAACAACAACGAGGAGTACTTCAATGGTGGCAGTACTAACAACAACAATGAGGAGGAGGAGTATCACAATGGGGGTAGTACTTACTATAACAACAATAACAAGGAGTACTACAATAGTGGCAGTACTAGCAACAGCAACAATAACGATGAGTATCATTATAAGGGTACCACTTACTACAACAACAACAACAAGGAGTACTACATTGGTGGCAATACTAACAACAATAACAACAAGGGGTACTTCAGTGGTGGCAGTACTAACTATAACAACAACAACAACAACAACGAGGAGTATTACAATGCGGGTAACACATACCACTACAACAAAAATCAGCAACAAGGCTTAATTTGGGATAAAACTCCAACCACCATGTATCAAACTAGCACAAAATATTACTACAGCAACAATCAAGAACAAAGCAACCCCACAAACTATGATCACTATAATGGTAACAAGGTGCAGCGCAGGGCATAAGTGGCACAAAGTTCTTTGAAAATGGAAATTAAAGTACTTTTATGATGTCAACACTGAGAAATATGCCAAATATCCCTACGAAAATTCAAGAGAATTCGCAACAAATAACAATGAATTCAAGAATAACTTTGTATGGCCCAAGCAGAACGAAGAGAAGTTCCAAGATGACGAGGAAATGTCTTGAACATTTGTAAATAGTTAAAATAAAGTTAAAGTGGATAAAATCATGCTATGTATGTTCCAATAATCATTGGTCTTGTCTATTCGTTTTTATATCTTATGTTATGTTTTATAGAAAAATATTACTCACGTAATTAAATAAAGATGTATCTATGAGTGTAGCTCTTGCTTTTCATATTTAATATCAATCAAATATCACCGAGATATAGCTATTAGTCTATGATTTTGTACTTTTATTTGCCAAAATAAACTCGTGCTATATTCGTTGCGGCTTACGATCGATGTCACAAGGTGTTTTAGTACTAACTGAAGGTAATAAAAACCCGTAAAATCTATCTATATTATATTAAAAGGAGAGTAGTATGCATTGTGGTTAAGCCAAGTGCAAGCTAAAATGAAGCAACTTGGCAATTATAGGACAACATTAATTATTAGAAATTATAAATAGAAACATAATTAAGGTAAGTAATTTATACTTTGAAGTAAGTTAAAATATAAAATAAAACTAAAATTTACTTAAGATATAAAGATTTATTGACTTAAAAAATTAAAAAATTTATTGTGATGACCCTAAAGGTCATCACTTGTATTTAAAATGAATTTTGTGTTCCGAAGCCTTATAAACCTCTTTTATCTTCACCTCGATTTGTGTGCGCAGTCCGGGCGTGTAGCCGGAAAGCTATTATGTGAAAAATTCTGTGAAATATTAAAATTTTGGCTTAAAATGCATTTAAGTCGGTATTTGGTGTGTTAAGGTTGATTTGGATTGGTTTTGATAAGAAATGAGACACTTAGTCTCTTTAAGGAAGGCTTGATTTGGAAAAGTCAACCGGAGGTTGACTAATGAGTTATAGGGCTCCGATGTGATTTCCGGTGATTCGGTTAGCTTCGGGGGATGATTTGTGACTTAGGAGTGTGATCGGAATTGATTTTGGAGGTCCGGTGTAGAATTAGGCTTGAATCGGCGAAGTTAGTGTTTTGGCGAATTCCGGTTGATAGGTGAGATTTTGGTCCGAGGGTCGGAATGGAATTCCGAGAGTTGCAGTAGCTTTGTTAGGTGATTTGGGATGTGTAAATTTCAGATGATTCGGAGGTGGTTTGGTTGGGTTTTTGATCGAATGCGAGTTTCGGAAGAATTTGAAGAACTTAGGCTTGGATTTGATGTAATTTGATGGTTTTAGTGTTAATCGTGGTATTTTTATGATTGGAACAAGTTTGAATAATATTTTAGGACGTATTGGTATTTTTGGTTGAGGTCCCGGGGGCCTCGGAGCTCTCGATCCTGCTCGGCTGTTGATGTTGTGCGTGTTCTCACCATCTGTGAGAGGACAAGAATAGAATGGTTCAATATTCAGTAATAGAATAAAGTTGCACATAGATAAAGAAAGAAGGGAAATTTTTCCTAAAACCCTATAGCCTCTAGAAGATAAGTACAGACGTCTATGTACCGATCTTCCAGACTCTACTAAGCTTTCTCATGAATCGTGAGACCTAGACAACCTAGTACTCCGATACCAACTTGTCACGACCCGAAATCCCAACCTTGGGGTTGTGACGGTGCCTAATATTTCACTTGCTAAGCAAGTCAACGTTAGATAATTACTTAACCAGTTTTAACAATTTAAAGTAGAACATAAATAAAACAAAATTGTAATAGTCTGGAATAGATGTGATAAATACAAAGTAGAGTAGTCTAAACATATCCCAGAAATCTGGAGTAACGAACTTCGGTCACCGTTTTGGATGAACGGACCCGGACCCGTGATTTGACGGTCCCGGAGGGTCCGTAGGAAAATATGGGACTTGGGCGTATGCCCGGAATCGAATTCCAAGGTCCCAAGCCGGAGAAATGAATTTTTAAAGAAAATTATTTTTTGAAATTGTTTAAAGGATTTGGAAATGAAATTTGATTAGAACATGTTGGTATCGGGCCCGTATTTTGGTTCAGGCGCTAGGTACAGGTCTTATATATGATTTAAGATGATTCTGTGAAATTTGGTGAAAAAACGGATGTTATTTGACGTGATTCGGACTTTAAATGAAAAATTTGACGCTTTAAGAAGTTTTGGAATAATTCAATGATTTTGAGGTTTAATTCGATGTTAATGATGTTAATTTGGTGATTTGATCGCACGGATAAGTTCATATGATATTTTTTGAGTTAGTATGCATTTTTGGTTTCGAGCCTCGAAGGCTCGGGTGAGTTTCGGAAGGTTTTGAACTTAGAGATAGTTGCAGGTTTTCAGCTGTTGGTATTCTGATATGTCCTTCTTCGCGTTCGCGGGAGGACCCTCGCGAACGCGATGTGTTAATTTATGCTGAAGGAAATTCCTTCTACGCGAACGCATAACCCATGTCGCGAAAGTGAGGCGTTGGGGGGGTCTTCCCTTCGCGAACGCGGTCCTGGCCACACGAACGCGAAGGCTAATAGCCTGGGCAGGGGGAGGGGTGCTATACCCTACGCGAACGCGACCACTTGGACGCGAACGCGAGGGCTCCAGGAGTCTTTTCTCCGCGAATGCGAACCCACTTACGCGAACGCGAAGGCCTAACAGGCCTGACTCATCGCAAACGCGATGAGTAAATTCGCCCAGTTATTTTAAAAGACCAGAACAGTAGCCATTACAGGATTCAACCAAAATTTCATAACTTCTTCTTTTCAACTCCAAATTGGGCGATTTTTTAAAGGGGATTTCACCATCAATTCATAGGTATGTAATCTTAGACTCATTTTCTTCAATTTCCATTAACAAACATCAGATTTCTAGGCTTAAATCATGTGATTAGGGGTAGAAAATTAGGGATTTGGGTAGAGTTAGGGCTTTTTATATATTTTTGATTTAGACCTCGTTTTGGGGTTAAATTTTGGAACTAATTATATATTCGGGCTCGGGAGTGAATGGGTGATCGGGTTTTGGTCTGAACCTCGTATTTTGACCAAGCGAGCCCGGGGTAAATTTTTGACTTTTTGGGAAAATGGTTAGAAAGCCATAATTAAACATTGGAATCGGATTGTTTAGCGTTTATTGATGTTATGAAGTCGATTATGTCAAGATACAATTGATTTGGAGCCGAATTCGAAAGGAAAGGCGTTTTGAGGATTGAGTTGGCCGTGGAAGTTCGAGGTAAGTGTTCGGTCTAACCTTAGATTGAGGGATTAGGAGTTAAGTCCTATTTGCTATGTGCTTCTTGTTGAGTACGACATATAGGCATGGTGACGAGTATCTATACGTTTATGTCGAGCATGACCGTGAGTCTTAAATTGATATTGTTGTGTTCTTATATGATACTACGGATGCTTTAATTGATGATTCTCGATAGTGAGCAAGGATTAAATTTGTTCTCGTGGGAATTACTTATGATTTGAATATTGATGTTAGCTGAGATGAATAGAGGTTGAGTTAAGATTGGTTATAGTTGATTCTCTCTTGCCGGGACGTATTTACTTTTATTGTTGATCCCTTGCCGGGATAGTGTAGTTTATTGTTGATCCCTTGCCGGGACTCTTGGTATGGTTGTTGCTAAAGGTATATGAAAATATGGATCGGGTTGCACGCCGCAACAATACTATATATGGATCGGGTTGCACGCCGCAACAATACTATATATGGATCGGGTTGCACGCTGCAATAATACTATATATGAATCGGGTTGAACGCCGCAACAATACTATATATATATATATATATATATATATGGATCGGGTTGCACGCCGCAATAATATTAAATATGGATCGGGTTGCACGCCGCAACAATACTAAATTTGGATCGGGTTGCATGCCGCAACAATGTTATATGGGATCGGGTTGCGTGCCGCAACAGTATTATTATTGTTTTGTTCTAGATTCTGAGTTGTTCTCTCGTATCTCTTTTATTTCCTGCTAGATTTGACATTTTTCCCCGTAGCATGTACCCCCTCCCATTTAAATTGTTTATTCCTGCTATCTTTTGTTGTATATTATATAACTGCACAGGTTTATCTGGAGTCTGGTCCTAGCCTCGTCACTACCTCGCCAGGGTTAGGCCAGACACTTACCAGCACATGGGGTCGGTTGTGCTGATACTACACTCTGCATTATGTGCCGATACCGGAGCAGCATTTGGACAGTAGCACCCTAGGAGCCAGCCTTCAATCCAGCCAGAGAGCCCGAGGTAGTCCTGCAGGCGTCCGCAGGCCCGGCGCTCTCTTCTATCTACGATTATGTTCTGTTTTCACTTGATTCCGAGACCGACTATACTTCCTTTTTCAGACATTGCATGTAGCACTCATAGACAGTCCGTGGTTATTGTGAAACCGGTTTCTGGGTAGAGGCATATATTGGCATTTCTGTACTAATTTAGTATTTAATTTGACTAAGTCTTCCGCTTGATTTCATCTTCCGCAATTATTTTAATGTTGATCACCTGTTCATTTTAAGTTGTTAAAAAAGTATTAAAATGAATGAGTTAAGATTTCTACATTTCGTGGCTTCCCTAGCTTCTACGAGTAGGCGCCATCACGACCCCCGAGGGTGGGAAATCCGGGTCGTGACAAGTTGGTATCAGAGCTCTAGGTTACATAGGTCACAATTCATGGACAAGCTTAGTAGAGTCTGAGGGATCAGTACGGAGACGTCTGTATTTATCGCCCAGGGGCTACTGAGTTAGGAAAACTTCACATTTGTTCTTTCTTGTCGTGCGGTTTGGTTTCTCAATGCTAATTGAACTTCTACTCTGTTCTTTCACAGATGGCGAGAACACGCGCTTCCTCATCTACCGATCAGCAGCCCGAGCCCCCAGCAGCAGCTCCCACGAGGGACAGAGGGCGAGGCCGATGCCGTGCTAGAGGCCGAGGCAGGGGCAGAGCTCAGCCCAGAGCAGCAGCACCAGCGGCGGAGCCTCAGGTTGATTTTGAGGATGAGGTTCCGACCCCAGCGGTTTCGGTGGGCCCAGCTCAGGTCCCAGAGGGGTTTATTGCTACCCCAGTTCTTCAGGATGCTCTGCTCCGTCTAGTGGGCCTTATGGAGAGTGTCACCCGAGCAGGTCTACTTCCTGTAGCACCAGCCGTCTCTCGGGCTGGAGGAGGAGCCCAGACTCGTACTACTCGCACTCCGGAGCAGGTAGCTCCCCAGTTTCGGACTCCAGCAGCTCAACCAGTTGGAGCAGTTCAGCCGGGTGTGGTAGCTCAGACCTGCGATGGTGCAGGTATGTCTGTCGATGCTTTGTGGAGATTGGACAGGTTCACCAAGCTCTTCACTACTACTTTCAGCGGTGCATCTACTGAGGATCCCCAGGATTATCTAGACAGCTGTCATGAGGTTCTCAGGATTATGGGGATAGTGGAGACCAATGGGGTCGATTTTGCTACTTTTCGCTTATCTGGATCGGCCAAGACTTGGTGGAGAGATAATTACTTGGCTAGACCAGCCGGATCACCAACTTTGACTTGGGAGCAGTTCACTCAGCTATTTCTGGAGAAGTTTCTCCCCATCACTCAGAGAGAGGCATATCGGAGGCAGTTTGAGCGTCTCCCGCAGGGTTCTATGACCGTTACTCAATATGAGACCAGATTCATTGACTTGGCTCGTCATGCTCTTATTATACTTCCCACTAAGAGGGAGAGAGTGAGGCGGTTTATTGATGGACTCATTCAGCCGATTCGTCTTCAGATGGCTAGAGAGGTTGAGAGTGAGATATCCTTCCAGGAGGAAGCCAATGTAGCCCGGAGAGTTGAGTTGGTTCTATCACAGGGGGTGGTCATAGGGCAGACAAGAGACCCTGTCAGTCAGGCAGATTCAGTGGTGCCTCGTCTGGAGGCAAGGATTTGTATGGTAGAGGCCATCCTCCTAGGCCCTTTCAGTCAGCACTTCAGGTTTCTCACGGTGCTTCAGGTGGCCGTGATTCTCACATGCAGTATTCTGATCAGCAGCCTTACAGTGCGCCACCAGCTCCTATCAATACACCGCCGCTCCAGAGTTTTCGGGGTGGTCATTCCGGTCACCAGGGTCAGTCTCAGTTTCCTCAGCCGCAGCTCTCAGGAGGATGCTATGAGGGTGGGGAGTATGGTCATATTAGGAGGGCTTGTCCGAGATTGGTGGGTACTCAATCGCAGCAGCAGGGTTCCCGCGCTATGGTTCAGGCACCAGGTGTTCCACAGCCCGCCCAGTCAGCTAGAGGTGGGGGTAGAGGTGCTAAAGGTGGAGGCCAGCCAGTGGCAGATCGTCCCAGAGATGTGGTTCAGGGTGGTGGGGCCCAGCCCCGATGTTATGCTCTTCCAGCCAGGCCCGAGGCTGAGGTTTCCGATGCAGTTATTACAGGTACCGTTCTGGTTTGTGATAGAGATGCTTCAGTGTTATTTGACCCAGGGTCTACATACTCGTATGTGTCACCTTATTTTGCACCGTACCTGGTCATGTCTAGTGATCCTCTGAGTGCTCCTGTTTATGTGTCTACACCGGTGGGTGATTCTATTGTGGTAGATCAAGTCCATCGTTCTTGTATTGTGGTGATTGGAGGTCTTGGGACTCATGTAGATTTGTTGCTTCTGGACATGGTTGATTTCGATGTTATATTGGGGATGGACTGGTTGTCTCCTTACCACGCTACCTTGGATTGTCATGCCAAGAGTGTGACCTTAGCCTTGCCGGGTTTACCTCGTTTAGAGTGGAGAGGGACTCCTGGTCATTCTACCAGTAGTGTTATCTCTTATGTGAAGGCTCGGCGTATGGTCGAGAAGGGGTGTTTGGCCTATTTGGCTTATGTTCCCGATTCTAGTGCTGAGGTCCTTTCTATTGATTCTGTGCTCGTTGTTCGGGAGTTTCCTGAGGTATTCCCTTCAGACCTGCCGGGTATGCCACCCGACAGGGATATTGACTTTTGCATTGATTTGGCTCCGGGCACTCAGCCCATTTCTATCCCGCCGTATCGTATGGCCCCGCCTGAATTGAAAGAGTTAAAGGAGCAGTTGCAAGACTTGCTTGAGAAGGATTTTATTAGACCCAGTGTCTCGCCTTGGGGTGCGCCGGTGTTGTTTCTTAAAAAGAAGGATGGGTCAATGAGAATGTGTATTGATTACCGGCAATTGAACAAGGTTACAATCAAGAATAAGTATCCGCTGCCGAGGATTGATGATTTGTTCGATCAGCTTCAGGGTGCCAAGGTATTTTCAAAGATTGACTTGAGATCTCGCTACCATCAGTTGAGGATTAGGGCATTCGATGTCCCTAAGAAAGCTTTCCGCACTACGAACCTGCCGGTCAAGAATAGCTACCGTCTCCTCCTCATAAGACAAGTCATTGTCCAACTGGACAGTGCTGAAATCTAACACGTGGGATGGATCACCGTGATACTTCCAAAGCATGGACAAATGAAACATTGGATGCACGACTGATAAGCTCGGCGGCAATGCAAGTCTATAAGCCACCTCTCCCACTCGATCAAGAATCTCAAATGAACCAATGAACCTAGGGCTAAGCTTGCCCTTCTTCCCAAATCTTATCACGCCCTTCATAGGCGACACTCGAAGCAATACCCGCTTACCGACCGTGAAAGCCAAATCTCAAAGCTTGCGGTCGGCATAGCTCTTTTGCCTGGACTGAGTTGTACGAAGCCTATCCTGAATGATCCTAACCTTGTCCAAGGCATCCTGAACCAGATCCAAACCCAACAACCGAGCCTCTCCCGGCTCAAACCATCCAACCGGAGACTGACAACGCCTACCATATAAAGCCTCATAAGGAGCCATCTGGATACTCGACTGGTAGCTGTTGTTGTAGGCAAACTCCGCTAAAGGAAAAAACTGATCCCACAAGCCTCCAAAGTCAATGACACAAACTCGGAGCATATCCTCCAAAATCTGAATAGTCCGCTCGGACTGCCCGTCCGTCTGGGGATGAAATGTTGTGCTCAACTCAACTCGCGTGCCCAACTCTCGCTGCACTGCTCTCCAGAAACGCGAGGTAAACTGCGTACCTCGGTCCGAAATGATAGACCCGGGCACACCATGAAGGCGAACAATCTCCCAGATATAGATCTCAGCTAACCTCTCAGATGAATAGGAGACTGCTACAGGAATGAAATGCGCTGACTTGGTCAGCCTATCAACAATGACCCATACTGCGTCGAACTTCTTCCGAGTTTGCGGGAGTCCAACAATGAAATCCATAGTGATCCGCTCCCACTTCCACTCGGGAAGCTCAATCCTCTGAAATGAACCACCGGGCCTCTGATACTCGTACTTAACCTGCTGACAATTCAAGCACTGAGCCACATATGCAACGATATCCTTCTTCATTCTCCGCCACCAATAATGCTGCCGCAAATCCTGGTACATCTTCGCGGCGCCCGGATGGATAGAGTACCTGGAGCTATGAGCCTCCTCTAAAATCAACTATCGGAGCCCATCCACATTAGGCACACAAACTCGACCCTGCAATCTCAAAACTCCATCATCATCTAAGGTAACTTGCTTGGCACCTCCGCACTGCACCGTGTCTCTAAGGACACACAAATGGGGATCATCATACTGCCGATCACGGATACGCTCCAATAATGAAGAACGAGCGACTGTGCAAGCTAACACACGGCTGGGCTCAGAAACATCCAACCTCACAAACTGATTGGCCAAGGCCTGAACATCCAAAGCAAGAGGTCTCTCACCGACTGGAATATAAGCGAGACTGCACATACTGGCTGACTTCCTACTCAAAGTATCGGCCACCACATTGGCCTATCCCGGATGATATAAGATGGTGATATCATAGTCTTTCAACAACTCCAACCACCTCCTCTACCTCAAATTCAACTCCTTTTGCTTGAACAAATACTGAAGACTCTTGTGATCCGTGAACACCTCACACGCCATACAGATAATGCCTCCAAATCTTCAATGCGTGAACAATGGCTGCTAACTCCAAATCATGAACCGAATAGTTCTTCTCATGAATCTTCAACTGCTGCGAAGCATAGGCAATGACCTTGCCATCCTGCATCAACACTGCACCAAGTCCAATACGAGAAGCATCACAATAAATTGTATAAGGCCCTGATCCTGTGGGCAAAACCAACACCGGTGTCGTAGTCAGAGCTGTCTTGAGCTTCTGAAAGCTCGCCTCATACTCATCCGACCATCTGAACTGGGCACCCTTCTGGGTCAACCTGGTCATCGGGTCTGTAATAGATGAAAATCCCTCCACGAACCGACGAAAGTAGCCTGCCAATCCCAAAAAACTCTGAATCTCTGTAGCTGATGCTGGTCTAGGCCAGTTCTTGACTGCCTCAATCTTCTTCGGATCAACCTGAATACCCTCTGCTGATACAACATGACCCAGAAATGCAACTGAACTCAACCAGAACTCACACTTCGAGAACTTAGCATACAACTGACTATCCCTCAGAGTCTGAAGAACCACTCTAAGATGTTGCTCGTGCTCCTCCCGGTTGCGGGAATATATCAAAATACCATCAATGAAGACTATCACGAACGAATCCAAGTAAGGCCTGAACACTCGGTTCATCAAATCCATAAAAGTTGCTGGGGCATTTGTCAACCCGAATGACATCACCAAGAACTTATAATGCCCGTACCGAGTGCGGAAAGCTGTCTTAGGGACATCGGATGCCCTAATCCTCAACTGATGGTAGCCAGATCTCAAGTCAATCTTTGAAAATACCTTGGCACCCTGAAGCTGATCAATCCTCAGCAACGGATACTTATTCTTGATTGTAACCTTGTTCAATTGCCGGTAATCAATACACATTCTCAATGACCCATCCTTCTTTTTGACAAACAACACCGGCGCACCCCAAGGCGAAACACTGGGTCTAATGAAACCCTTCTCAAGCAAGTCTTTCAACTGCTCCATTAACTCTTTCAATTCAGGCGGGGCAATACGATACGACGGGATAAAAATGGGCTGAGTGCCCGAAGCCAAATTAATGCAAAAGTCAATATCCCTATCGGGTGGCATACCCGGCAGGTCTGAAGGAAATACCTCAGGAAACTCTCTAACAACGGGCACGGAATTAATAGAAGGGACCTCAGCACTAGAATCGCGAACATATGCCAAATAGGCCAAACACCCCTTCTCGACCATACGACGAGCCTTCACATAAGAGATAACACTACAGGTTGAATGACCAGGAGTCCCTCTCCACTCTAAACGAGGTAGACCCGGCAAGGCTAAGGTCACAGTCTTGGCATGACAATCCAAGATAGCGTGGTAAGGTGACAACCAGTCCATCCCCAATATGACATCAAAATCAACTATGTCCAGAAGCAACAAATCTACACGAGTCTCAAGACCTCCAATCACCATAATACAAGAACGATGGACTCGATCTACCACAATAGAATCACCCACCGGTGTAGACACATAAACAGGAGCACTCAAGGGATCACTAGGCATGACCAGGTACGGTGCAAAATAAGATGACACATACGAGTATGTAGACCCTGGGTCAAATAACACTGAAGCATCTCTATCACAAACCAGAACGGTACCTGTAATAACTGCATCGGAAGCCTCAACCTCGGGCCTGGCTGGAAGAGCATAACATCGGGTTTGGGCCCCACCACCATGAACCACATCTCTGGGACGGTCTACAGCTGGCTGGCCTCCACCTCTAGCGGCCTGAGCTCCACCTCTAGGACCTCTACCTCCACCTCTAGCACCTCTACCCCCACCTCTAGCTGGCTGGGCAGGCTGTGGAACACCTGGTGCCTGATCCATAGCATGGGAACCCTGTTGTTGCGACTGAGTACCCACCAATCTCGGACAAGCCCTCCTGATATGACCATACTCACCACACTCATAGCATCCTCCTGAGTGCTGCGGTTGAGGAAACTGAGAATGACCCTAGCGACCTGAATGGCCACCCCGAAAACTCTGGAGCGGCGGTACACTGATAGGAGCTGGTGGTGCACTGTAGGGCTACTGATTAGAATACTGCATGTGAGAACCACGGCCACCTGAAGCACCGTGAGAAACCTGAAGTGCTGACTGAAAGGGCCTAAGAGGATGGCCTCTACCATACAAATCCCTACCTCCAGACGAGGCACCACTGAATTTGCCTGACTGACGAGGTCTCTTGTCTGCCCTATGACGATCGCCCTGTGATAGAACCATCTCAACTCTCCGGGCCACATTGGCCGCCTCCTTGAAAGATATCTCACTCCCAGCCTCTCTAGCCATCTGAAGACGAATCGGCTGAATAAGTCCATCAATGAACCTCCTCACCCTCTCTCTCTCGGTGGGAAGTATGATAAGAGCATGACGAGCCAAGTCGATGAATATGGTCTGATACTGTGTAACGGTCATAGAACCGTGCTGGAGATGTTCAAACTGCCTCCGATATGCCTCTCTCTGATTGATGGGGAGAAACTTCTCCAGAAATAGCTGAGTGAACTGCTCCCAAGTCAAAGCTGGTGATCCGGCTGGTCTAGCCAAGCAATAATCTCTCCACCAAGTCTTGGCGGATCAAGATAAGCGAAAAGTAGCAAAATTGACCCCATTGGTCTCCACTATCCCCATGTTCCTGAGAACCTCATGACAGCTTTCTAGATAATCCTGGGGATCCTCAGTAGATGCACCGCTGAAAGTAGTAGTGAAGAGCTTGGTGAACCTGTCCAATCTCCACAAAGCATCGGCAGACATAGTTGCACCATCACCGGTCTGAGCTACCACACCCGGCTGAACTGCTCCAACTGGCTGAGCTGCTAGAGTCTGAAACTGGGGGGCTACCTCCTCCGGAGTGCGAGTAGCAGGAGTCTGGGCTCCTCCTCCAGCCTGAGAGACGGCTGGTGCCACAGGAAGTAGACCTGCTCGGGTGACACTCTCCATAAGGCCCACTAGACAGACCAGAGCATCCTAAAGAACTGGGGTAGCAATAAACCCCTCTAGGACCTGAGCTGGGCCCACCGGAACCGCTGGGGCCGGAACATCATCCTCAAAATCAACATGAGGCTCCGCCACTGGTGCTGCTGCTCTGGGCTGAGCTCTGTCCCTGCCTCGGCCTCTAGCACGGCCTCGGCCTCGCCCTCTGCTCCTCGTGGGAGCTGCTACTGGGGGCTCGGGCAGCTGATCGGTAGATGAGGAAACGCGTTTTCTCGCCATCTGCGAAATAACAGAGTAGAAATTCAATTAGCATTGAGAAACCAAACCGCACGACAAGAAAGAACAAATGTGAAGTTTTCCTAACTCTGTAGCCTTTGGGGATAAATACAGACGTCTCGGTACCGATCCCTCAGACTCTACTAAGCTTGTCCGTGAATTGAGAGACCTATGTAACCTAGTGCTCTGATACCAACTTGTCACGACCCGGATTTCCCACCCTCGGGGGTCGTGATGGCGCCTACTCGTAGATGCTAGGCAAGCCACGAAATGTAGAAATCTTAACTCATTCATTTTAATCCTTTTTAACAACTTAAAAATAAATAGGTGATCAACGTTAAGATAATAGCGGAAGATGAAATGAAACGGAAGACATAGTCAAATTAAATACCAAAATCAGTACAAGAATGCCCATATATGCCTCTACCCGGAATCTGGTGTCACAATATTCACGGACAGACTAAGATTACTACAATAAAGGTCTGAAAGAAATACAATCTGTCTCGAAATCAAATGAAAACAGAGTACATAATGAGATAGAAGAGAACGTCGGTCCTGCGGACGTCAGCAGGACTACCTCAGGATCTCTGGATGGACTGAACGCTGACTCCCCAAGTGCTAATGTCCAAATGTTGCTCCGGTATCTGCATATAGTGCAGGTGTAGTATCAGCACAACCGACCCCATGTGCTGGTAAGTGTCTGGCCTAATCCCGGCGAGGTAGTGACGAGACTAGGACCAGACTCCAGATAAACCTGTGCAGTTATATAATATACAACGAAAAATAGCAGGAATAAACAATTTAAATGGGAGAGGGTACATGCTACGGGGAAAATGTCAAATCCAGCAGGAAATAAAAAGAGATATGTGAGAACAACTCAAAATCTACAACAAAACAATAATAATACTGTTGTGGCGTGCAACCGATCCAATATAACATTGTTGCAGCGTGCAACCCGACCCATATTTAGTATTGTTGCGGCGTGCAACCCGATCCATATTTAATATTATTGCGGCGTGCAACCCGATCCATATTTAGTATTGTTGCGGCGTTCGACCCGATCCATATATAGTATTGTTGCGGCGTGCAACCCGATCCATGTATAGTATTGTTGCGGCGTGCAACCCGATCCATATTTTTATATACCTTTAGCAACAACCATACCTAGAGTCCCAGCAAGGGATCAACAACAAACTACACTATCCCGGCAAGGGATCAATAATAAACTACACTATCCCGACAAGGGATCAATAATAAACTACACTATACCGGCAAGGGATCAACAATAGAAGTAAATACGCCCCGGCAAAGGAGAATCAGCTATAACCAACCTTAACTCAACCTCTATTCATCTCAGCTAACATCAATATTCAAATCATAAGTAATTCCCAAGAGAACAAATTTAATCCTTGCTCAATATCGAGAATCATCAATTAAAGCATCCGTAGCATCATATAAGAACACAAAAATATCAATTTAAGACTCACGGTCATGCTCGACATCAATGTATAGATACTCGTCACCATGCCTATATGTTGTACTCAACAAGAAGCAAATAGCAAATAGGACTCAACTCCTAATCCCTCAAGCAAAGGTTAGACCGAACACTTACATCGAACTTACACGGCCAACTCAATCCTCAAACACCGCCTTTCCCCTCGAATTTGGCTCCAAATCAATCGTATCTAGACATAATCGACTTAATAACATCAATTAGTGCCAAACAATCCAATTCCAATGCTTAATTATAACTTTCCAATCATTTTTTCCAAAAACCCAAAAATTGAACCCGGGCCCGCTTGGTCAAAACACGAGGTTCGGACCAAAACCCGATCACCCATTCACCCATGAGCCCGAATATATAATTTGTTTTGAAATCCGACCCCAAAACAAGGTCAAATTACCAAATAATAAAAAAGCCCAAACTCTACCCAATTCCCCAATTTTCTACCATGAAAACCCTAGGATTATTAAAAGTTGATGAAAAACATTAGATAGTTGAAAGAAATCAGTTAATGAATACTTACTTGTGATTTGGGAAGAAATCTCTTGAGAAAATCGCCCTAGTTCTTCTATTTTTTGTGAAAGTTTGAAAGAAAAATCGTTGAAGTTATGTTTTAAAAGATTCACTGCCCGACTTCCGCATCTGCGGCTTGTGGGTCGCATCTGCGCAACCGCACGTGCGAAAAAAATGACCGCTTCTGCGGAAATGACTTGGCCCACTGCTGCCGCATCTGCGAGGGAGAAATCCGCTCCTGCGGAACCACTTCTGTGGAATATTACCCGCATCTGCGAAGGCCGGACCGCACCTGCGATACACTTCCCGCACCTGCGAATCTGCATCTGCGGCCCAAGAACCGCAGGTGCGGTTACACTAGAACTGGTGCAACAACAGTGTTTTCCTAAGTTTAAGCACCCCGGAACCTACCCAAAACTCACCCGAGCTCTCGGGGATCCAAACCAAACATGCGTACTAACTCAAAAGCATCATACGAACTTATCCGTGCGATCAAATCGCCAAATTAACATCATTAACATCGAATTTAACCTCAAAATCAATGAATTATTTCAAACTTCTTAAAACATCAAATTTTTCATTTAAAGTCCGAATCACGTCAAATGACATCCGTTTCTCACCAAATTTCACAGAATCGTGTTAAATCATATATAACACCTGTACCGGGTGCCGGAACCAAAATACGGGCCCGATAACAACATGTTCTAATCAAATTTCATTTCCAAATCCTTTTAATAATTTTAGAAAATAATTTTCTTTAAAAATTCATTTCTCGGGCTTGGGACCTCGGAATTCGATTTCGGGCATACGCCCAAGTCCCATATTTTCCTATGGACCCTCCGGGACCGTCCGATCATGGGTCCGGGTCCATTTACCCAAAATGTTGACCGAAGTGGGTCCGGCTGCACGTCCGGACTGCACACGCAAATCGAGGTGAAGATAAAAGAGGTTTTTTTTAAGGCCTCGGAACACAGAATTTAATTTAAAAGCATGTGATGACCTTTTGGGTCATCACAGATTATCTATTAATTTTATCTCAAAGGTTTATATTTTGAAGTTATTTATACATAATTCAAATAATCCAAATCACAATCCGACATGATTTGTGTCCGCGCATCGCCTGGGTACTAATACTAGTATTATATTAAAAGGAGGGTAGTGAAGCATGACATTAAGCCAAGTGGCAAGCTAAAAAGACGCCACTTGGCAATTTTAAGACAACATTAACAATTTGATTATAAATGGAAACATAACTAATGGAAGTAGTAGTTCAATAAGGATTGTTTTTTAATTATAATACAAATCTCTATTATATTATTAAATATAGATTTTAATTTGGAAAATAAATAACATATAGTAGTATAATTTAGTTAACATTGTTTTGTATAATTATGGTACAATACACATTACTGTAGGTATCTTTAATTAAAATTTTGTGTATAATTCAGTTATGGTAGGTATTGTTTTTTGAGAAATGTCGCGACCCAAATTCCATCATAGGTCGTGATGGCGGCCGACACCGTTGCCAGGCAAGCCAACCCTAATTCAACTAATGAGTTCATATTAACTTACCAAAAATAACCTCAACATTATTCTTAACAGTTAAATTTTTAAACAGTCAATAATTAACAAGTTCGTAATGATATGGTTACATCCCAAATTAATAGTCTACGGTGTGTGCCAGTGTCACGACCCAAAATCCCTCCGAAAGAGTCGTGATGGCACCTAGTCTCTAAACTAGGTAAGCCTAACATTTATTGAAATAACATTAACATTTACTGACTTCAAATTAAATAACTATCAATAAATCACAATTCCCAAAGCCGGTGGTACAAGTCATAAGCCTTTCTAAGAGTAGTTATACAAAATAAATACAACACTGTTCCAGAACGAGAAGGAATCAATGTAATATAAATACAAACGAAGGTGACTCCGAGGCCTGCGAATGCAGCAACAGGTTACCGTGAGTCTCCACCGCGACGACCCGCACAGCTACTATCGATCAATATATGGATGTGTACACAAAAATGTACAGAAGTGTAGTATGAGCATACCACGGCGGTGCCCAGTAGGTATCAAGACTAACCTCGGTGGGGTAGTGACGAGGAACAGTCAAGACACCTACTGGTCAAATGAAATGAACAAGATATGATAGTAAAATATCAAGAAAAAGATAACGAGATAATATCAACAGCGGAGAGAAATCAAAACACAAACAGTAGGAACAATAAAGGGAGAACACGGGTAGTAACGAACGATACCCAAGTAAATCAGATAACCAAATAAATCAGATAACCAAGTAGGTCAGATAACCAAGTAAATCAGATAACCAAGTAAGTGAGATAACCAAGTAAATCAACACTGACATAACAGGAACAAAGACAAGTAAGAATGTATTAAAATAAAGAAGGCAATACCAACTCAATCAATCACATTATGTCTAATACACAATCCCGACCATCTCAATCCTCGGTTTCTCATATCGTAATTCCAACTTCCGAACCTTCAGCACACATGGCACCTTGTGCCCCCACATTTTCCATCTCACTTTTAACAACAAAATCCACATGCTATACTATACATAATGTCCGTACAAATGCACTCAAGATGTTCAAGAAGTCTCAATTACCTAGTATAAGTAAATTACAATTTCTAAACTAATTAGGAAAGTCAGCAAGAAAAGATGAGGTTGTTTCTTTTGAAATCATTTGAGAAAAGAAAGTACCCCTTTCAGTTAAAATACAACATCGACTGGATTATTACCTTTAACATGGGAGTTAATAACTTAAAACTTAGTAGAAATTCTTTCTTAAGTAAAATACGACCTCAAACGGTTTAAGGGGATATAATTGAGAAACTAATTGAATTAAAGATGTAACAATTTTTGAAGTTTGAAGTATTGGAATGTATATATATAAATACGGCGAAGTATTGAAAACACTATAGGTTCCAAAACAAAGGATCACAGCAATAAAGGAAATTAAACAGTTAAAACACTTGAATTGATAACGACAAATAAACACAGCAACAGAAAGTGCACGGCATCACTCTTCGTGCTTTTACTCTCGTTCTCACCATAAGAATTAATATACACTTTCATTCTTTCTTGTTGCGGCGTGCAACCCGATCCAAATCATATAATACCGTTACGGCGTGCAACCCGATCCCATTTCGCACAATACTGTTGCAGGCGTGCAACCCGCTCCCATTTTATATAATATCGTTGCAGGCGTGCAACCCGCTCCCATTTTATATAGTACCGTTGCAGGAGTTCAACCCGCTCCCATTTCATATAGTACCTTTGCAGGCGTGCAACCCGCTCCCATTTCATATAATACCATTGCAGGCGCGCAACCCGCTCCCATTTCATATAGTACCGTTGCAGGCGTGCAACCCGCTACCATTTCATATAGTCTCGTTGCAGGCGTGCAACCCGATCCTATTTCATATATCAACACCAATCATAAAAGAATCCCGGCAAGGGAATAAGAGTATAACATTAATATCCCGGTAAGGGAAACAATATCATAAGCAATAACATCCCGGCAAGGGAATCAGCAAGTACATAATAAGGGTCATGGAAAAACCAAGAAGCACGATAACCTCAACAAAACAACAAGACATAATAAGCACATGATAACTACACCGGTAACCAAAACAATTGGACAAGTAACATATTTGCACGAAGTCATAGAAAAACTCACAATCAAGAAGTATCAAAACAATAAGGAAGGCAATCACTTCAATTAAGGTAATTAAGGGTCAATGTAACATGTAAGAATTAGAGGAAAACTAACAATATCATATGGAGCATATAGAGGCAATTTAAGAAATTATTAAACCCAATCATAACGGGATACTTTCCACAATATGAACATAAGGACCTAAGAACCCTATAGCAAATTTCCCACAAATAAGTCCGAGCACACACTCGTCACCTCGCATGCACGGACTACAATTAGCATAGATGACTCAAATCATAAGGGGAAGTCCCCCACACAAGGTTAGGCAAGATACTTACCTCAATCCGGCCAATTCAATATTTAATTTGGCTTTTCCTTTACCGATTCATCAACGCTCGGCTTAATCTAGCAAAAAACGACTTGAATACATCAAACAATGCAAGAGAAAATAATTTCAATTGACAAAACTATGATTCTTATTCAATTTGCAAAAAAGTCAACAAAAGTCAACTCCCCAGGCCCGCACCTCGGAACCCGGCAAAATTTACAAAAATCGAACACCATTCCGCTACGAGTTCACCCATACAAAAGTTATCTAATTCCGATACCATTTGGTAATCATCATTTTACATTTTCGAAAGATTTCACAATTTTCCCCAAATTTTCCTTTAGATTCTCATGAATTTGATGTTAAATCTAAGATATAATCACAAAATATAGTTGAAAATTGACTAGAGACACTTACCCAATGATTTGGAGAAGTTAGGGTCTTTGGAAAATCGCCCATGGAGGTTTAGGGTTCGAGAAAATTGAAAAATGGGTGAAAATTTCGTCACAAACCTCACTTAACAGGCCTCAGATGTCACATTTGCGACCCAGGGTTCGCAATTGCGATCCCTCGCAAATTGCGAACAAAGCAGGGCTGGCAGAAGTCGCATTTGCGAACTGGGCATCGCAAATGCGATGAAAGTGTTCGCATTTGAGAACATACCGGAAACTAGAAATTTTTCCCGACACGAAAATGAGCATAACTTCCTCATACGATGTCCAAATTCGATGATTCTTTTTCCTATGGCTCCGTAATTTCTATACAGATCTAATGGTTCAATAAAAACTGAATTTGGATCTCATTTGCTCAATGTGGTATTATTTTTGCTTGAAGAAACGACGATGAAGCATCCAAAAACAAGCACAATATAGCCTAAACCTATTCGAAACTCACCCAAGCCCTCGGGGCGCCAAACCAAACATGCACGCAAGTATAAAAACATCATACGGACTTGCTCGTAGGATCAAATCATCAAAATAACATCAAAAACTACGAATTTAACCTCAAAACTCATGATTTTCTATCTTTTCAACCGGACGTCCAAATCACGTCAAATCAATTCCGATTCTCACCAAATTTCACAGATAGGACGTAAATATCATAACAAACTTGGACCAGGCACCGGAACCAAAATACGGGCCTGATACCAACGAGTTCAAACATTAATTCATTTCTTTATTTCCTTAAAAACCAGCACAACAATTTTCTTCAACAATTGTTTTCTAAGGCTAGGGACCTCGGAATTCAATTTCGGGCATACTCCCAAGTCCCATATTTTACCGCAGACCTCCTCGGATCGTCAGAACAAAGATCCGGGTCCATTTACCAAAAATGTTGACCAAAGTCAACTAAAACCCAAATTTTAACTTTAGAAATTACTATATTTTTCATATTTTCACATAAAAGCTTTCCGATTTCACGCGCGGACCGCGCACACAAGTTGATACACATAATATGAAGCTACTCGTGACCTCAAACTGTCGAACCGGATGCAATTGCTCAAAACGACCAGTTGGGTCGTTACATCCTCCTCCACTTAAGCATACGTTTGTCCTTGAACGTGCCCGGAGTCGTTCCAAGGCCATCGAACCACTGCATGAGCTCCTCATACATACACCCGAACAAGCTGAATCGAGCCAAAAATTCCAATCCAGAATACCATCACATGCCGTTCCACACAACTCACATACTCGAAGCAATAACCTCTGACCACCATAGCTGCTCAAATAACATCTTGGATATAGGCAATATACTTCACATTGAATACAACCTTGTTCCGGACATCCACAACACTACCCGTGATAAAGAGACATGCGGAAACTCATATCCGCCCATGAAGTCAACAAGTCACGAAACTCTCCCGCCCGCCAAGGGCCATTACCCAAATCTTAGCAGAAACACCCTCTCACTTCCAAACACTCCCCAACCCCAGTACCATAGCACTAAACTCAGGTCTAAGAACCTCATCTCAACCAATACAAGTAATCTAACTAAAAACTCATCACGGAACCACACAGATTCTTACGCTACACAATTCGTACACCAAATCAGCAATAACTCAATTATGCAGCACAAATAAATTAAAGGATAAAAAAGTAGAAGAATTATCTAACAAGTACAACATGTGTGACAACAAAAGTATAGGTTTTTCATCAAATCGCCCCACAGAGGGAAGACACAACACCAAATAAACACAAGGAAAGGGTATCCCACATAACATCCGCTGCAGCGTGCAGCCCGCTCCCAAATACTCATCAAGCCAAAATGCTCGGGCTCGCTGAACATATGAATACTGATATCAAGTACAATAGAGTGCACAAATAAAACTGTGGGAAAATAAATGAAAGTGCTAGAACATGAAAGAAACAAGCACAACTAAGGTGCAATGAACAAATCAACATCACGAGGGCTATCTTGCCCGCGTCGCCATAAGGCCTGAACAGAATTACAACATGTGTGGGGAATAATCATACAACCTCATCACCTAAGACAGCATAAAAGAGTAGCACATAACATAGGCTAGGGGCACAAATAATATCCATTCTGCCTGGTAACATAACCATAATGACAATCTCACAGGAGCACACAAACTTGATCTGATACAAGATACATATTCTCATTGAGCTTTCAAATAGCCCCCAACCCAAATCCTGATTATTTCCAAATAGGTAAATATCCTTTCCAAAAATCCACAGCGACCTATCAATCATACATGCTATTAATTACCTCATCCTCAACGTTTCTTCACAACCCGCCAGTAGGAAATGGTCCACATATGAGGGCATCTAGCCCAAAACCTTAGGAATACCAAAACTTCAATACTCAAACTCCACTACGCAAATCAAATGGCTGACATAACACTTACACCGTATCATTCTGCTGAAGCACTCATATAGACTTTCTGGCCGCGTAACAAAACATGAACCTCGAAAGCCTCAAAACCCAGTAATCCCCATGCTACCAGCCACGCACTGCAAACTAATACTCAAGGTCCTTTCCAAAATGCACACTCTTCACATATGATAGCCAACAATGTCAATACCCCATTAATTTCTGATGCCTATTCAGGAGAAAGCCACAATGTACCACATATTCCTTACGCCCATAGTAGACACCTAACTCAAGCCGTAGTCAAACCATCGAGAACCCTCCGAGATCCGCCCGCACGCAAATAAGCCATCAGGACTGCACCTCCCCAACTCAACCGAGTCCCACAAACCGTCCAATCCAAGAGTGCTTCCACAAATACCAGTAGAGAATTCCTATTCAAAGGACCAATCACTTAATCGCTATGCTGACTCAACACCACAAAGCTGACCCATTTCTTCGAATAGTCGATATGCAATAATCCCAATCAAAGTCCCAACAACATCCCGTACAAGATCTCAGACCTTAGTCATATACAAATTTCGGGAACCTACCAACACCACACATACATATACCTCAGGCCGAAACTAACGCAAGTCTGACTATGCAGTCTGAATGCCGCTGGTGGACTCCTCCACTTGGCGCAAAGCCATAGAAAACAACGTCTGATGATCCGCAAAACTAACATTCACAGCTCGTACAACACAATTCACAAGTTACTCCAATACCACCAACTATTCCCAATCAACACCCACCTGGTGACCTTGCCACAATCACGACTACTAGTCAATCAATTAAACCTTTCCAGGCTCGCACTCGTCAATCAGATGCCGGGAACCGTTGCGCCTCCATATGAACAACTGAATAGCCTCTCAATACCGTTGTATCTTCAGTCTGGATGACTCGTTGAGACAATGCATGAGCATCCCTGACTCCTTCGTGGCCCGTCTGTTGCATCACGAACCACTGGCACATAGCGGACACTAAGAGCGTAATATAATACACGAGTGGATGTAAAGGAACAAAAGTTATACACGTCGAGCTGAATCAATATCGCACGATAAAGAAGGAAAGAAATGGAATTTCCTAACAGTTCTGTAGCCCCTCGAAGATAAGTACAGACGTCTCTATACCGATCCGCAAGACTCTACTAAACTTGCTTATGACTCGTAGTACCTATGAACCTAGAGTTCTGAAACCAACTTGTCACGACCCAAAATCCCTCCGAAAGAGTCGTGATGGCACCTAGTCTCTAAACTAGGTAAGCCTAACATTTATTGAAATAACATTAACATTTACTGACTTCAAATTAAATAACTATCAATAAATCACAATTCCCAAAACCGGCGGTACAAGTCATAAGCCTTTCTAAGAGTAGTTATATAAAATAAATACAACACTATTCCAGAATGAGAAGGAATCAATGGAGCGTAAATACAAACGATGGTGACTCCGAGGCCTGCGAACGCAGCAACAGGTTACCGTGAGTCTCCACCGCGACGACCCGCACAGCTACTATCGATCAATACATGGATCTGTACACAAAAATATACAGAAGTGTAGTATGAGCACACCACGGCGGTGCCCAGTAAGTATCAAGACTAACCTCGGTGGGGTAGTGACGAGGAACAGTCAAGACACCTACTGGTCAAATGAAATGAACAAGATATGATAGTAAAATATCGAGAAAAAGATAATGAGATAATAACAACAGCGGAGAGAAATCAAAATACAAACAGTAGGAACAATAAAGGGAGAACACGGGTAGTAACGAACGATAACCAAGTAAATCAGATAACCAAGTAAGTCAGATAACCAAGTAAGTCAGATAACCAAGTAAATCAGATAACCAAGTAAGTGAGATAACCAAGTAAATCAGATAACCAAGTAAATCAACACTGACATAACAGGAACAAAGACAAGTAAGAATGTATTCAAATAAAGAAGGCAATACAAACTCAATCAATCACATTATGTATAATACACAATCCCGACCATCTCAATTCTCGGTTTCTCATATCATAATTCTAACTACCGAACCTTCAGCACACATGGCACCTTGTGCCCCCACATTTTCCATCTCACTTTTAACAACAAAATCCAAATGATATACTATACATATTGTCCGTACAAATGCACTCAAGATGTTCAAGAAGTCTCATTTACCTAGTATAAGTAAATTACAATTTCTAAACTAATTAGGAAAGGCAGCGAGAAAAGATGAGGTTGTTTCTTTTGAAATCATTTGAGTAAAGAAAGTACCCCTTTCAATTAAAATACAACATCGACTGGATTATTACCTTTGACATGGGAGTTAATAACTTAAAACTTAGTAGTAATTCCTTTTTAAGTAAAATACGACCTCAGACGGTTTAAGGGGATATAATTGAGAAACTAATTGAATTAAAGATGTAACAATTTTTGAAGTTTGAAGTATTGGAATGAATATATATAAATACGGCGAAGTTTTGAAAACACTGTAGGTTCCAACACAAAGGATCACATCAATAAAGGAAATTAAACAGTTAAAACACTTGAATTGATAACAACAAATAAACACAGCAACAGAAAGTGCACGCATCACCCTTCGTGCTTTTACTCTCGTTCTCACCATAAGAATCAATATTCCCTTTCATTCTTTCTTGTTGCGGCGTGCAACCCGATCCCAAATCATATAATACCGTTGCGACGTGCAACCCGATCCCATTACACACAATACCATTGCAAGCGTGCAACCCGCTCCCATTTAATATTGTACCATTGCAGGCATGCAACCCGCTCCCATTTCATATAGTACCGTTGCAGGCGCGCAACCCGCTTCCATTTCATATAGTACCGTTGCAGGCGTGCAACCCGCTCCCATTTCATATAGTACCGTTGTAGGCGTGCAACCCAATCCCATTTTATATATCAACACCAATCATAAAAGAATCCCGGCAAGGGAACAAGAGTATAACAATAATATCCCGGCAAGAGAAACAATATCATAAGCAATAACATCATGGCAAGGGAATCAACAAGTACATAATAAGGGTCACGGAAAAACCAAGAAGCACGATAACCTCAACAAAACAACAAGACATAATAAGCACATGATAACTACACTGGTAACCAAAACAATTGGACATGTAACATATTTGCACGAAGTCATAGTGAAACTCACAATCAAGAAGTATGAAACCAATAAGGAAGGCAATCACTTCAATTAAGGCAATTAAGGTTCAATGTAACATGTAAGAATTAGAGGAAAACTAACAACATCATATGGAGCATATAGAGGCAATTTAAGAAATTATTAAACCCAATCATAACGGGATACTTTCCACAATATGAGCATAAGGACCTAAGAACCCTAGAGCAAATTTCCCACAAATAAGTCCAAGCACACACTCGTTACCTCGCATGCACGGACTACAATTAGCATAGAAGACTCAAATCCTAAGGGGAAGTCCCCCACACAAGGTTAGGCAAGATACTTACCTCAATCCGGCCAATTCAATACTCAATTTGGCTTTTCCTATTCCGATTCATCAACGCTCGGCTCAATCTAGCCAAAAATGACTTGAATACATCAAATAATGCAAGAGAAAACAATTTTAATTGAGAAAACCATGATTCTTATACAATTTACAAAAAAGTCAACAAAAGTCATCTCTCCGGGCCCGCACCTCGGAACCCGATAAAATTTACAAAAAATTGAACACCCATTCCGCTACGAGTTCACCCATAAAAAAATTATCTAATTCCGATACCATTTGGTCATTCAAATCATCATTTTACATTTTCGAAAGATTTCACAATTTTCCCCAAATTTTCCTTTAGATACTCATGAATTTGATGTTAAATCTAAGATATAATCACAAAATATAGTTGAAAATTGACTAGAGACACTTACCCAATGATATGGAGAAGTTTGGGTCTTTGAAAAATCGCCCATGGAGGTTTAGGGTTTGAGAAAATGAAAAATGGGTAAAAATCTCGTCAAAAACATCACTTAACAGGCCTCTGATGACGCATTTGCGATCCAGGATTCGCAATTGCGAACCCTTGCAAATTGAGAACAAAGCAAGGCTGGCAGAAGTCGCATTTGCGACAAAAAGTTCGCAGTTGCGAACTGCGCATCGCAAATGTGATGAAAGTGTTCGCATTTGCGAACGTACCAGAAACCAGTAATTTTTCCCAACACGAAAATGAGCATAACTTCCTCATACGATGTCCAAAATTAATGATTCTTTTTCCTATAGCACCGTAATTTTAATACGGATCTAATGGTTCAAACAAAACTGAATTTGGATCTCATTTGCTCAATGTGGTATTATTTTTGCTTGAAGAAACGACGATGAAGCATCCAAAAACAAGCACAACATAGCCTAAACCTATCCGAAACTCACCTAAGCCCTCGGGGCTCCAAACCAAACATGCACGCAAGTCTAAAAACATCATATGGACTTGATCGTGGGATCAAATCATCAAAATAACATCAAAAACTATGAATTTAACCTCAAAACTCATGATTTTCTAACTTTTCAGCCGGACGTCCAAATCACGTCAAATCAATTCTGATTCTCACCAAATTTCACAGATAGGACTTAAATATCATAAAAAACTTGTACCAGGCTCCGGAGCCAAAATACGGGCCCGATACCAACGAGTCCAAACATTAATTCATTTCTTTATTTCCTTTAAAAACCAGCACAACAATTTTCTTCAAAAATTGTTTTCTAAGGCTAGGGACCTCAGAATTCAATTTCGGGCATACGCCCAAATCCCATATTTTACCGTGGATCTCCCAGGATCGTCGGAACACAGATCCGGGTCCATTTACCAAAAATGTTGACCAAAGTCAACTAAAAACCAAATTTTAGCTCTAGAAATTACTATATTTTTCATATTTTCATATAAAAGCTTTCCAGTTTCACGCCCGGACTGCGCACGCAAGTCGATACACATAATATGAAGCTACTCGTGACCTCAAACTGTCGAATCGGACACAATTGCTCAAAACGACCAGTTGGGTCGTTACATCCAGGAACTAGTGTCACAAGTACAAGGCCAACTAGTATAATTTACAAAAAGAATACCACTATCCTACTGCCTGAAACAAAATAGATAGTACATAATAACAACAAAAGAAGAGAAACTCCGGTATGTTGCTGAACGGCTCAGAAGGGGCAGCTCACCGTGAAATCTCGACCAGGAATTAGAACGTGTGCCGGAGGGGTAACTAGATGCACCTGCCTCATATCCTGTACAGTTAAGTACAGAAGCGTAGTATGAGTACATAAACAACATGTACCCAGCAAGTATCCAGTCTAACCTCGAAGAAGTAGTGATGGGGGGTCGACTTGACACTTACTAAGGTCAATATCAATAATACATAAGGTTTACATTAAGCATGGATGACGTGTATATAATGACAATCTCAGAACAAGGAGCAACAATACATATATATCGGATTCAGTCATGTCATATAATAACTTACCTTTCAAGGCATTTAAACAGACTAAATCATCGGTGAATTCCAAATAAATAACATGTGCACATTATGCCGAGGTCGTACGGTCTGGTCCAACATAATAATAACTATGCACTGCCAGAGGGTCGAATGGCGCGAACCATAGATGCATCTATTTCTACTGAGGCGATCTGCCCGATCCACAAATAGCAATTATTATCAAGAAGGCACATAAAGGCGCATTTATAGTCAAATAATTTCATACAAGTTCTCAAGTAAGTGCGTACATTCGTTTATATTTATTTCAATCCCTAACATGTCCTAAGTGATCTCAGTAGCAAGCAAGAACGTAAGCATTTGCAAGTATGGCATGATACAGGTCCTAACTACCCGGACAATTAGCATAATAGTAGCTACGCACGGACTCTCGTTACCACGTACGTACGTAGCCCCCACAGACAATCACATACATTTATTTAATTCACCTAGGGGTTTATTTCCCTCTTACGAGGTTAGAAAGGAGACTCATCTTGCTCCAAAGCTTACTTCCAATACCAAGAACGCGCTCAAACCCTCAATTCGGAGCCGAACGATCCAAAATTAATCAAACGGCGTAAGAACTAGTCAATACAAGCTCAAGAGTTCATATTCTAACTATTAAAGAAATTTCCCAACCCTAAGTACAAGTTTCCTAAAATCCAACCCCGGGACCACGTGCCCGGATTTCCGAAATTCTCGAGGGAAGTTGTTACCCATAACCTAAGGATCAAGAATATATGATTTTTACTTCATTCCATAATAAATTTTGTGGTAAAATCTTGTTTTTATCAAAACCCTAGGTTTTACTCTAAACCCATAATTTTTACTAATTTACAAGGTATATTCTATCCCTAAACTACGTATTAAACTCACACTATGTAGAAATAACATACCTCACAATGCTAGGCCGAAATCCCCTCTTTGGAAGCTCCCAAATCGCCCAACAATGGAATGAAATGTGTCAAAAATAACACATTTTCCGAATTAAATGAAGACACTGCCTTCTGCGATTTCCGCACCTGCGGTTAGGGGACCGCATCTACGGTCTCGCTTTTACAAGGGAAGGTCCACATCTGCAGTATTGGACCGGCTTGATTGGGACCGCATCTGCTGTCCAGGGGACACTTCTGCGGAAGAGGAGCCGCATCTGCGGTTCCTGGCTCCTCCCCTTGGGCCGCACCTGCGAAGGGTTGACCGCTTCTGCAGTCTCGCACCTGTGTCTGGTCAACCGCAGGTGCGGTTATGACAGCAACCTGGAGCTTCAACTCTTTCCAATTTTCCTAACTCAACTCGAGCCTCGTCCAATTAACGCTCAGGGCCCCGCCCGAACATACTGGCAAGTTTAAAATTATAAAACAGACTCGCTCGAACCCTCGGAATGCCCAAAACAACGCTAAATCTAAGAATCACCCCCAAAAACCAATTGAATCAAACTTATGAACTTTAATTTCTTCAATTCACATCCAATGCGATGAAACACACTTATACATCTCGGATTGACACCAAATTTTGTATGCAAGTCTTATATGACAATACAGAACTATTCCTGGTATCGAAATTCCGTTCGAACCTCGATAACACAAAAACCCACTCTAAACCAATTATTTAAGAACTTCAAAATCCTTAAGGAATCAACTTTCACTATCAGGTGCCAAAACGCTCACAGGTCATCCAAAACCCGATCCGGACATACGCACAAGTTCGAAATCATCATACCAACATGTTGGAACCTTCAAATCCCGATTCTGAGGTTGTTTGCTCAAAATGTTGACCGAAGTCAAACTTGGCCTTTTAAGCCTACCTTAAGGAACCAAGTGTTCTGATTTCAACCCAAAATCTTCCAAATCCCGAACCAACTATCCCTGCAAGTCATAAATCAGTAAAATCAAGTACGGAAAGTCTTATTTAGGGGAACGGGGTTCTAGAAAGCAAAACCACCAGTCGGGTCGTTACAAGAAAGAATCAATCAAATTTTCGTTGTGTATCTTACACATTAATTTTAAGTTGAAATAATAATTCTTTGTTTAGTACAAGCTTTGTAATTGACCTTATTTTGGTACAATATACATTACTGTAGGTATCTTTAATTAAAATTTTCTGTATAATTCAGTTATGGTAGGTATCATTTTTGAGAAAGAATCGATTAAATTTTCATTTTGTATCTTACACGTTGAGTTTAAGTTGAAATAATAATTCTTTATTTTGTACAAGATTTGTATCTGACCTTATTTGGATACAATATACATTACTGTAGGTATCTTTAATTAAAATTTTGTGTATAATTCAGTTATGGTAGGTATCCTTTTTTGAGAAAGGATGAATTAATTTTTATTTTGTATCTTACACATTAATTTTAAGTTAAATAATAATTCTTTATTTAGTAAAAACTTTGTATCCGACCTTATTTGGGTATAATATACATTACTGTTGGTATCTTTAATTAAAAAAATTATTCAATATACAATATACCTTTGTTTCCGCAATGGGACCGCTGCTGCACACAGGTGCCAACATTTCACTTGTATTGCTATTTACAATCCTCAGATTCAAATCAAATAACAAGGCCAGCACAAAATTTTAGATTATTCTATCTTTTTAGTTGATGATTCCGGCAAAAAGGTGAATACTTTCCTCTGCTTACCTCAAAAATCAATTAATTAATCAGTTAGACATGTCAATGATGAAATAGTTACAGTTTACTGTATATGGATCTACATTCATTCCGTTCAATTTGACGTTGAAAGGAATATAATATGCTATTTCTTGATGCAGATATATGATTTTGATCGTGATTATAAAGATGCTGGGGTTGCTAAATATACAATAAAATATATTGTTATGAGAAACTGCTTAGGAAATGCCAATGCTAATATGCTTCTATCAGCATGGAATTCTCATATTGAATGGGGAAAGTATGTATGACGACCCGGCCGGTCATCTTATGAATCAACGCCCCGATCTCCTATTAACTGCTTCCCCTAATTTCATTTCTGCTATTTTGGTTTGCCGGGATGTTCAGTGTTGGGTTTCGGAGAGTTTTGGGACACTTAGTCCCTAAATGAGAGCTTAAGTGTTGAGAAATGGTCCGTAGTCGGAGCAGTGTGAAGAAGACCTCGGAATGGAAATCCGATGGTTCCGTTAGGTGATTTCGGGGTTGGGAGCGTGTTCGGAATGTATTTTGGAAGTTAGTAGCTCATTTAGGCTTGAAATGCCGAAGTTTGAATTTTTGAAGTTTTCGGTCCGATAGTGAGTTTTTGATCCGAGGGTTAGATTGGAATTTCGGAAGTTGCAGTAGCTCCGTCATGTAATTTGGGATGTGTGTGCAAAATTTCAGGTCATTCGGACGAGGTTTGGTTAGGTTTTTGATCGAAAGCGTGTTTTGTTGGAATTTGAAGTTCTTAGGCTTGAATCTTTGATTAATTCGGGTTTCCGGCGTTGTTTTAGGTGTTTTTAAGATTGGTACAAGTTCGAATAAGGCATTAGGTGGTATTGGTGCTTTTGGTTGAGGTCCCGGGGGCCTCGGGATGATTTCGGGTGGTTAACGGGGAGATTATTGAAGTGTTGCAGTAGCTGGTTTTCATCTTCTGGTATTTTCGCTTCTGCGGCTTGGGAACCGCAGAAGCGGAGCCGCATAAGCGGCTGGATCATCGCAGAAGCGGTTTGTGCAGAGTTTCCAAGCGTCGCAGATGCGGAGGAAATTCCGCAGGAGCAGCATCGCATCTGCGAGAAAATAGCCGCAGATGCGGCCATTTGGCTTTTGTTTGGAACCGCAGAAGCGGTGGATAATCCGCACAAGCGGAACCGTATAAGCGGTTGACTGGACCGCAGAAGCGGATGTGGCTGTTTTAGTGAGAGTCGCAGAAGCGGCTCACTTTCCGCATAAGCGGGACCGCATAAGCGGTCCCTTGTCCGCAGAAGCGGAAACACTTATTCAAAAAAGGGAATTTCGAGGGTTGGGTTTCAAAAGTTGGAAAAATCAATTGAGAGCTCGGGAGAGGGCAATTTTGAGTGGGTTTTGAAGTGAAGATCATTGGGTAACGTTTTCTTAATCCCTTTATTCCACCAATATATAGCTTAATCCATCATCTAATTTCGAATTTGGCATCAAAATGGGAGAAAAACTTCTTAGACTAAACCATTGAGTTTTGGGTGAGCATTTGACCTCCGATTTGGGAGATTTTTATATGGTTAGACTCGTGAGAGTACGAGGGTTCTGAAATGTGAAAATTATTCGATTCCGAGACGTTGGCCTGAAGGGAATTTTGGTCATTTTACCTGATTTCACGTCGTAGCTTTGAATTAAATAGCAAAATCAGTTGTTTGCAATGTTATTTACAATGTGTAGTTGAATTTCAATAGATTTGAGCCATTTGGAGTCGGATACTCGTGGCAAGGGCGTGGTTTCTAGTGATATTGAGCCGGTTCGAGGTAAGTGGCTTGTCTAACCTTGTGGGGGGGACCTTTCCCCTTAGGATTGTTACTTGATATTTGAGTGCCTTGTACGTGAGGTGACGAGCGCGTACTTGAGCCGATTGATGAAAATCCGGTTTTTACTTAAGTTATTGAGATTTAGTTTCTTTCTTACTTGCCTTATTCTACTTGAAATTATAACTTGTGCTAGATTAGGAAAAGCATGTTTAGTTGACTTGATTGCCTAATTGCTTAAGTTGTTTTGACTGTTCTACGTGAAGCATGCTAGGCTAGTTCTGTCTGTGTTTGTATTCCGTACTTCATTCCTTGGTATATTTCTGGTTGTGGTTGCGCATTTACATTGGGACTACGGATGTGGGATTCACGTAGCTCCCACCCCTCCCCCCTTGTCTGTTTACTTTGGGACTACGGGTTCGATTCCCGATAGATCCCCCTACACTTTTACTTTGGGTCTGCGGGTTAGATTCTCGATAGATCCCCCTGCACATTGATGGTTGGGCTACGGGTCGGTATCCCGGGAGATCCTTCGGTTTGGTACATGAGTTGGACTACGGGACGGTATCCCGGGAGATCCACTGGACAGTTGAGAAATGGGCTACAGGACGGTATCCTGGGAGACCCTCATTGGTATCACTGACATTGAGCTGTATTTACTCTGTGTTTACTCTGTCTTTTGTAGTTGTTATTACCTCGTTGACCTGCCTTATCTCACTGCTGTACTTATTATTTCTGTCAGATTTTTTGTACTGTTAATTATTATTATCATTATATTTTGTCTCAGTAGGGCCCTGACCTTCCACGTCACTACCAACCCGAGGTTAGGCTTGGCACTTACTGAGTACCGTTGTGGTGTACTCATGCCCTTCCTGCGCATGTTTTTTCATGTGCAGATCATCCAGGTACCTCCACTCAGGCGCACTATCCTTGAGGCGAGGAGATACACGGAGACTTCAAGGTATATCTGCAACGTCCGCAGATCGAAGAGTCTTCATCCTTATTCTAGCTGTAGAGTTGTTATCCTATCATACTTTTTATGTAGATATTCTGGAGATTAGAGTACTTATGGTAATTCTATTAGCCTGTGTTTCCCGTGAGTTTCCGGGTTTTAGGATTGAGTTGTAGACTTTCGCATATCTTTAGAGTTGTATAGGTCGGGCGGCCTTATGTTCATTTGTTATTTTTCATATGTTCAGTTTTAATTTATTATTCCTCAAGTTAAATTGTTATTTCCGCACTGTTAGGCTTACCTAGTTGTAGGAACTAGGTGCCATCACGACATGCTCATGGAGGGTGAACGGGGGTCGTGACAGTATGCAACAATTTTAGATGCCAACTAAGTTCCTTCCGAAGGATCATTCCGGCATATCTTCTTCGTTATCTCATAAGTAATACAATATATGTTGTCTCTCATTTCTGTCAAAATTGTCGCCCAAGGACTAGAAATTCCCTAGTTTTTACCCATCCTTTTTGTCGTGATAAACCTCAATACATAGGATAACTTTTGGAAAATGCACTGCAATCTTGATATCCAGTAAATTGTATAGCATCATTATTTTTCGTGGAACATTCATATCAAGCAAATTGTATAGTTTCATTATTTTTATGGAACAATTATTAGGAGATGGAAAGAAAGTTTTACTGGAGTCTCAAAATGTTTTTAATGTTTGTGTCACGACCCGGATTTTCCACCCTCGGGAGTCGTGATGGCGCCTACTAATATGAGCTAGGCAAGCCGAATATTTAACAAATTACCTTTTTACCCATTTTATATTCTTTAACCATTATGAAGTAATAACATTTAAACCGCGGAATTTAAACATAAGCGGAAGAAAAAGCAATAAGCTATCTGAACATGAATCCAATACATCTATATGAACCTCGACAACCCAGAACTGGTGTCACAGTACCACAGACGATCTAAGATTTACTACATACAAGTTTGAAAATAAACGATACACTATTTGTGGAATTAAGGAAATGAAACAGGAAATAAGGGATAGAGGGAGACGCCAGGGCCTGAGGACGCCTGCAGGTCTACCTTGGATCTCCACGTGGACTGAAGGTAGCCACCCAATCTACGGTCCAAAATCAACAGCACTGGGATCTGCACAAAAGAATACAGAGTGTAGCATCAGCACAACCGACCCCATGTGCTGGTAAGTGCCTAGCCTAACCTTGGCGAAGTAGTGACGAGGCTAGGACCAGACCACCAAATAACCTGTGCAGTTAATTTATATACAGCGGAAATAGAAATAGATAATTACAACTAAAGTTGGGCGGGAGAAACATGCTACGGGGAGTAACAGATAACAACAGAACGACTGTAGAGAAACATAAGAAATGCTCTAAATCAATTACTAGCAAAATAAGGAAATAGAAGAACAGGCACACAAGTAATACCGTTGCAGGCGTGCAACCCAATCCCATTACATATGATACCGTTGCAGGCGTGCAACCCGCTCCCATTTCATACATTATCGCTGCAAGCATGCAACCTGCTCCCATTTCATATATCACCGTTGCAGGCGTGCAACCCGCTCCCATTTCATATATTACCGTTGCAGGCGTGCAACCCGCTCCCATTTCACATATTACCATTGCAGGCACGCAACCCGCTCCCATTTCACATATTACCATTGCATGTGTGCAACCCGTTCCCATTTCTTTTATCACCACCAATCAAAAGAATCCCGGCAAGGGAACAATAATATTAAAACAAACATCCCGGCAAGGGAACAACAATGATAATAATATCCCGGCAAGGGAACTATAATGATAATAACATCCCGGCAAGGGAACAATAATAAAATCCTCATATGAAGCGCAATAAACCACAACGGAAGCATAATAATTACAATACAAGACTCACGGGCATGCTTGACACCGACGTATAGATACTCGTCACCATGCCTATATGTCGTACTCCACAATTAATACGTAACAAATAAGACTCGACTCCTAATCCCTCAAGCTAAGGTTAGACCAAACACTTACCTCGATGTCACGAACACAATTCACGTCTCAACTATCGCTTTACCCCTTGATTTCACCACCAATTCGCTCGTATCTAGTCACAAGTTACTTAATTACATCAATAAACGCTAAATGAATCAATTCCAATGCATGAAAATGAATTTTCCAAAGTTTTACCCAAAAAGTCAAAAATCGCCCCTGGGCCCACATTGTCAAAACCCGAGGTTCGAACCAAAACACGATTACCCATTCCCCCACGAACCCAAATATATAATTTGTTTTGAAATCGGACCTCAAATCGAGGTCCAAATCCCCAAGTTTTGAAAAACCTAGGTTCAACCCAAAACACCCAATTTCCCCCATGAAAATCATTGATTTTGAGTTGAAATCATGTTAAAAGATGTTAATGATTGAAGGGAACGAGTTTAAATTGACTTACAATCGATTTGGAAGAAGAGTTGTTCTTGAAAAATCGCCCTAGGGAGTTTATGTATTGAAGAGATGTGAAAAATGGTTGATTTTCGGCTAAGTATAAAAATTTACAGGTTGCAGATATGGGAATTGCGACCAGGGTTCGCAATTGCGAACCCAGGCTTCTGCTATGTTGGGAATTGCGAACAAATTCTCGCATGTGCGAGTTGGGAATTGCGAACACTGTGTCGCATTTGCGACAACTGGCTAAGAGGGGGAAGCATCGGATTTGTAATAGAATCCTCGCAATTGCGAGATAGACTGGCCTTGGCTACTTTCGCAATTGCGACATAGCCCTCGCATTTGCGATATCGAATTTGCGAGCTAGGCTCTGCAGGCCTGCACAGAAAACAGCTGAAGCCTGCAATTCCTTAAGTCCAAAATCCACCCCGTGGCCTATCCAAAATTCACCCGAGCCCTCGGGGCTCCAAACCAAATATGCGCACCAACCTAAAAACATCATACGGACTCGCTCGTGCATTCAAATCACTAAAATAACATCAACAACTATGAATTTAGCATCAAAATCATGAAATTTCTCAAGAACTTCAAATTTTCCATTTTTCTCAAATACGATCCGATTCACGTTGTTTCAAGTCCGTTTCTTACCAAATTTCACAGACTTATCTTAAATCATATATAAGACCTGTACCGGGTGCCGTAACCAAAATACGGGCCCGATACCATCAATTTCCAATCACAGTTCATTTCCAAATCTCATAAATAATTCAGAAAACAATTTTCTTTAAAAATTCATTTCTCGGGCTTGGGACCTCGGAATTCGATTCCGGGCATACGCCCAAGTCCCATATTTTCCTACGGACCCTCCGGGACCGTCAAATCACGAGTACGGGTCCGTTTACCCAAAATATTTACCGAAGTCAACTTAATTCATTTTATAGTCAAAATTTATCATTTTTCACAGATTTTCACATATTGGCTTTCCGGCTACGTGCCCGGACTGTGCATGCAAATCGAGGTGAGACAGAAAGAGGTTTTTAAGGCCTCAGAATGTAGAATTTACTTTTAAAACAAGTGATGACCTTTTGGGTCATCACATTTTGGTTGTAAAGATGGTATTAACACTAACATATTAAACTTTACGGTGTAGATCGTTCTTTTTAGTTATCGCGCGCATCGTGCCGGTACTAATACTAGTTACCACTTAATAGATATAATTCTTAATGTATATAAACTTTAGACAAGTTTCTTAAACCCTAAAACTAACAATTCCAACAAAAACACTGCTAGATTGATTTTTCATTTTTTTTCACTCTCACGTGCTTAAAAATGTATCCATACCCTTGACATCAGTGTCCAAGGGTAAACACTAAGAAATAGTGAAGTTCACGGAGGTAATTAATTTTTCTTATAGTTTAGGTGTACAATGTTAATATGTTGCTTATGCTTTCCTGAGCCGAGCTCTATTGGAAACAGCCTCTCTATCCTCAAAAGGTAGGGGTAAGGTTTGCGTACACACTACCCTTCCTAGACCCCATAGTGTGGGATATTACTGGGTATGTTGTTGTTGTTGTAGTTTAGGTGTATAATTAATAATTCGTGTCAAATTTAGGGGTTTTTTGCTATTTTGCCTTTTTTCATATGTTTGACGAGAGCCCCAACTTTCTGAACCGAAAACCTGTAACGACCCGACCGATCATTTTGAGAATTTTCACTTCGCTCGATGGTTTGAGGTCATGAGTAGCTCCGTATGATGTATTACGACTTGTGTGTATCGTCGCTTTCGGTTTCCGGGTGATTCGAAATTAGTTGTGAAGAATGAATTTCATTGTTGAAGCTTTATGTTGGAAGAGTTAACCAAATTTGGCTTTTGTGAATTTGACCTCAAATTGGAGTTTTGATGGTTCCATTAGGTCATGAATGGTAATTTTTGACTCGGCCGTATGCCCGGATTTGCATTTGGATATTTCTAGAAGGTGTCAGCGCTAATTAGTGAAAGTTAGAAATTTGAAGGTTTTGGAAAATTCATAAGTTTGACCGAGGGTTGACTTTGAGGATATCGGATTCGTACGGTTCTAAGGGAAGGAATTGAACTACCTATTCCGGCCGGGGAGAACAGGCCATTGTGGTTTCGGAAATTTCAATCGCTTCGATATGTCATTTGGGACTTGTGTACAAAATTTGGGTTTATCCGGATTAATTTTATATGTTTCGGTGCGAGATTTGAAAGTTGAAAATTTTAAATTCATTAAGTTTGAATTAATGTCTGATTCATCATTTCGATGTTGTTATGTGTGATTTGAGGCCTCGAGTAAGTCCGTATTATGTTATGGGACTTGTTGGTATATTCAGGCGGGGTCCTGAGTGGCTCGGGTGAGTTTTGGATGTGGTTCGGATCATTTCGAATGGTTTTTGCACTGCGATCGTGAAGATTGAGTTGCGAACGCGTAAAGTATTGGTGGAGCTGGTCTTTTTCCTTCATCGCATTCGCGATAGTGTCATCGCGTTCGCGTACGTTAGTGAGGCCTGGGCATCACGTTCGTGTCCTTACGCTCGCATTCGCATAGGGCAGAAATGAGAAGCTGGGGCTGGGGAAAATGTCTTCGTGTCCGCGAAGTAGATGATGCGATCATGAAAGGTTGAGGTTGTTATGAATTGCGTTCGCGAGGGCTATGCCGGGAACGCGTAGAGTGATTCTGGGAAGACCATTTTTGGTTCATCGTGAACGCGAGGATTGTTCCGTGTTCGCGAAGGGTAACATCTAGGCAAAACATAAATTTTGAGGTTTGGTCGTCATTTTCACATTTTGGGATTTTGGAGCTCGGTTTGAGCGACTTTGGAGAGGAAATTCATCACGAGAATTGGGATAAGCATTCTTAACTCGATTTTGCTTATATTTCATAAATCTATCCTGTTTTTTGGCATTTGTGTAAGGCCCCGTGAAAATTTGTGCGCAAAACCTAGTAGCTTGTAGTGTCAAGTTCCGGATAATCAAGTTTTCGAGAAAAGTGTTGTTATGCGGTCCAGAATGCGGTCGCAAATCAAGTATGCGGACCGCATTTCTATCGCAAAGTAAGTCAGTGTGTTAGTCAAATTTGAGGTCAAAATGCGGTCGATTATGCGATCGCATAACTAATATGCGGACCGCATAGTCGTCGCACAATCATCATGGAATTTTGTAAAGGGCAATTATGCGGTGCATTATGCGACCGCAGATCGTGTATGCGGACCGCATTTCTGCTGCAAACCCAGACAGTAGGATCAGATTTTTGAAGCACTTTTGCGGTCCATTCTGCGGACCACATTTCATCTTTGCGATCGCAAATGCGATCGCATACCTGACTCGGGGCTCCTATTTATTCTAAATTTTAAACCCGACCCCTTCTTCAATAAAACACCCCAACCCCTCATTTTAACTTATTTTCTGAACAAACTAGAGAGTGGAAGGGAGAGTTCTTGAGAGAGGAAGTCTTGCATTCATCGATTTGATTCTTCAAAGCTACCCGGGCTGGGAAATTTCAAGTAATTGTCTTCATCTCCATTCTTGCAGGTAAAATCCCCAACTCTTTTTCATTGGTTTCCAGGTTTAAACATAAAGGGGGATTCTCATGCATTGATTCTTGAAAATAAAGGTTGACAAAATACATGCATGTCTTTTAAAAACCTAAAATCTAGTAAGGGGAAATTGGGTAGAAGTAAAGGTTTGCAAAAGAATGATTGATAACCTAAATAGGTTCGGGTAGAAATTGTGAATTTTAATTCTAAGATATATATGTTAACTTGTGAACTAGATTGACATTGCTAGACTGTTTGGTGAATTGAAAGTAGAAGTTAAAAAGGGAATTCGGCTCCAGGTATGTATGGCTAACTTTAACCAGATCGTACGAGTACANGTTTCTTATGTGGACTATTTGTGAGTTTTGTTTGCTTCACGGGTGTTCGGGCAAGATGGCCTATTTCCTGAATTCTTGTGACTAAATTGCCTTGAACATTGTTGGTTAACGTTCCGATATGACGGTGTGTGAATGTGTTTATGTGGTAAAGGCTGTGAAATAAATGATGGACAGAAGTCGAGATTGATGTAATTGAAACAACTGTGGTAACATCATGCGTGGCTTGTCGTGGGCAATTATCTTGTGACTTAAATTGTTATTGTTGCTGTGAAATGATATTTGGGATGGCCTGAAGCCATGTGACTGAACTGTGAACTATTGTTGTTGTGGTAAATGTGAATGTCCGGTGGGATCGGGTTGCGCGCCGCAACACGAAGTATAAGGTGTGGGTTGTGGTGATAAGGGTGGCCGAGGTAATAAGGGTGGAAAAGTGATCGAAATCACTATTGAAATGAACATTTGTGATAGTTGTGAAATCATTGATGTGATGAAATAATGTTGAAAGGGGAAAAATGGGAGATTGTGAAACTTGTTTGGCTTTGGTTGTTCCTTTCATGTGCATTTGATTGTTGATTCTATTACTGTTCGTTACTTGTGTATTGTTTGAGTTTACTTGGGGTAAAGTTTGTTCATACATACCAGTACAATTCAAATGTACTAACGTCCCTTTTGCCGAGGGCGCTACATTCGTGTTATGATTGTAGGTGGATCTATAGCAGGTACTCCAGCCCACCGACAGTAGCACTCCTTCACTTTCCGTCAGTTGTATTAGTGAGCCCCTTTCCTCTCGGGGCCCTGTGTGGCTCATGCCGCTTTTCTTCCCGGAGTCTTGTTTTTGGTATTTGTGTAAGGTATAGCTGGAGCCTTGTTACCGGCAAGTATTGTAAAACTCTTTTGTATCCCTAGAGGCTCCGTAGACAGGAAATGTGGGTTGTGAACTTATGTAATATGTATTTTGTATGTTGGGCGATGTAAGTTGTAAACCACGCTAAGTAACCATGTTTGTTATGTATATTTCGTAAGAAGGTGTTTTAATTATAAATGGCTATTTCCTTTGATTAATGAGAAATGAAAACACGGGGTAACACGTGGGATAGGAAAGGCACCCAGGTCCGCTTGACTGGGGCTACCCGGTCGAGCGCCGGTCATGTCCCTCGGTTTTTGGGGCGTGACAATTTGGTTGATGATTTAAAAAGCGAAATTGGGGGGTTTTGTCTAAAGTTTCATAGAATGAATTCTTGAGTTTTGAACATCGATTCGGAGCCGGGTTTGAGTGAAACTAGTATGGTTGGACTTGTAATGGAATGGGTTGTCGGATTTTGTGTGTTTCATCGGGTTTCGAGGCTCGGGCCTAGGATTGACTTTTTGGTTGACTTTGGGATTTTGATTAAAGATTTGACCTTTACCAATTGGGTTTATTTTCTTAGGCATTATATGATGTGTTTGAGTTACTTTTTGCTAGTTTTGAGTCGTTCGGAGGTCGGTACGCACAGGATGGCATTTTTGTAGCATAGTTTGGTTTGCTTGGTATTGGATTTTCACGACCCAATTTTTTTCCTCCGTTGGGTATCGTGATGGCACCCAGTCTTAGGGACTAGGTAAGCCTAACATTAACTGAAACAATAACAATATTTAAATAACGTCTAACAATTTAAAATAGAAATCTCTTTAGTTACAACCCCAAAACCGATAATACAAGTCATAAGCTCTACAGAGTGTATGCTGGAAACTTCTAAATACAATTATTTAGAAATAAGGACAAACAGTGCAATACAAAAACTAGAAGGTGACTCCGAACCCTGCGAACACAGCAGCAGGTTTACCTTGAGTCTTCACAGCAACAATCCGCACAGCTACTAATGATCATATACCTGGATCTGCACAATAATGTGCAGAAGTATTGTATGAGTACACCAGAGCGGTACTAAGCAAGTATCAAGAGTAACCTCAGTGGAGTAGTGACGAGGAACAGTCAAGATACTCACTGGACAAAATAACCTGAATGAATATAAGTGTAGGAATAACAAAGTACGATTTCTATATAAGGACTACGAGCATAATGGCAATGACAATAATGCGTAATTACGGTAAGAAAGGGAAAACAACGACTAGCAGCGAAACACCATAATAATAACACAATAGAATGAGTGGAACACAGTTTGAAATCTGTTGAACACAGATAGAGGAAAGGCAAGTAATAACTCAACAAACACGACCGCTTTCACGCCAGGCTCCAGCCAATAACCATTCACGAGGTACCGAACCTCAAAACATTCACATTTAACGGGTCCAAATTTTGGAACCTTAAACACTTGGCATCCTGTGCCAACTTTACCAATTCAATACTCAACAATATCAAGGTCCACCCTTTTATCCAATAAGAATGATTAATTACGTGTTGCTTGTGCAAGTGTTCTAACATAGTTCATGCCCGCTAGTAAGTATAGAGAAAATGTTACAGCACGTAAGGTATTTTCCGACAATTTCCAAAAAATAGAACTTACACAGGTGAGTGCACCACTACACAAATATCAGCAACAAGAATGCCCACAGGCCATCACAAATCAATCCCTGACATAGCCCACCTTGTCTCGCCACGTGTATAATAATAAATTGCTCGCCTTGTCTCGTCACACGTGCATAATAGTGTACCCACCTTGTCTTGCCACATGCGCAACCCACATATATATATCTCGCCTTGTCACGCCGCATGTGCAAATATCAACAGTAATAATAGCACGCCATAAAACTCATGCAATTCAATAGCATCCGCACGGCAGAAACCTTGTGCATCATAATAACAACAACCGCACGGCAGAAACCTCGTGCATCACAATAACAACAACTGCACGCCAGAAACCTCATGCATCACAATAACAACTACCACACGGTGGGAAACCTCGTGCATCACAATAAAAATAATTATAATAAATACAAGGGTACGACAAGTAAATCAACTCAAGAACTTTCGATCACAGAGAGACGGTAGACTAGTTCACAAGGAATAACCATAATAGAGAATACCAGCATAATAAGAACAGCTCAACAAGGGAGAAAATAATATGTAAAACCAGTCCCACAATATACGGTTCAACCACAAGGGAACTAACACGAGTCAAATGATTCCAAATAAGGACATGTCAGCTAAGATATAGAATATCTACACTTCATTTAAGGTTGGGCAATTACGAAGAAGATACAACAAATTCAATCAAGGATAAGCAGCGGAATGATAATCATAACCTCAATTAAGACTAAACAATCACAGGAGATATAATATGATTTTAAAATAAAGACAAGAAGTTGTGAAAAGATAGCATTACAATAGAACATGTAAAAATCTTCAGTTAATCAAATAAGAGTCAAATAAGCAATAAGAGTGAATCATAAAGCAATTAATCCCAATTAAGGCAGGTAGAGTGAAACTAGAAATTAAGAAAACTTAATCATAACAAAACAACTTCATACTTAGTGAATACAAGAACCTAAGACCCTAAAAAGCCAACTTTCCACAAATAAGTCCGAGCACGTACTCGTCACCTCGTGTACACGGACTAAAATTAGCATGGAGGACTCAAATTCTAAGGGTTAGTTCCCCCACACAAAGTTAGGAAAGATACTCACCTCAAAGAAGACGGACCAATACTCGAAAATGAACTCCTCAGGTGAAATGATCTCCAGACGGCTCAAATCTAGCCAAATAACTTCAAAGCATAAATAAAACTCTTAAGAAACTATTCCGGATCATAAAGCATCAATCTTTATCAAACACTAAAAATCAACCCAAAAGTCGACCCCTGGGCCCGCACCTCGGAACCTGACTAATTTCACAAAACCCGAACACCCATTCCGATACGAGTTCAACCATACTAGAATTATCAATTACTGATACTATTTCATCCTTCAAATCATGATTTTTCATTTTGAAGGTTTTCTTCAAAAAATACCCATTTTCCTCAACTAGAAATACAAAATAATGATAGAAATGAAGATAAAATCGTGGAATATAATAAATTCTAGGTGAAGAACACTTACCCGATTGATTCGCTTGAAAACCCCACAAAGAAGCTCCCAAAACCGAGGTCTAAAACTCAAGATATGGAGAAAATGGCAAAACCCTCGAAGATAAACTCTATGCCCAGGACTTCCGCATCTGCAGACAAATAAGCGCATCTGCGCAATCGCATTTGCGGGAAGACGTTCGCATCTGCGAACTTGACTTACCAGACCTAGGTGTGCATCTGCGGACAACATAGTCGCACCAGCAGCGCCGCATGAGCGATAACAGGAGCACAGAAGTGAACTCCTTCACAGATGCGATCATTCAACCGCAGAAGCGGCCTTCGCACTTGCGTGCCAGCATTCGCACAAGCGAGCTAGCTCCCAGGTCTCTATGGTCGCAGAAGCGATCAGGCTCACACAGAAGCGGAGCCGTACCTGCGCTCCAAGATGTCGCATGTGCGAGACACCAGAACCAGACCTAACCAAAACTATGAAAACCATTTGAAACTCGTCCACAACACACCCGGGGCCCCGGGGACCCCGTCCAAGCATACCTACAAGTTCCATACCCTAATACAGACTTGCTCGAGGTCTCAAATCACATCAAACAACGTCGAAACTACAAATCGTACCATGAATCAAACTTATGAACATTCAAATCTTCCAGCTTCTAAAACTCACGCCAAAACCTATCAAATCAACCCAGAATGACGCCAAATTTTGCAGACAAGTGACATAACGGAGCTCTTCCAACTCTCGGAATCGCATTCCGACCCCGATATCACAAAAGTCAATCATTGGTCAAACTTCTCCATCTTCCAAACTTCAACTTTTCCAACTTTCGCCGAATTGCTTCAAGTTATCCTACGGACCTCCAAATCCACATACGGACGCACACCTAAGTCCCAAATCACCATACTAAGCTGTTGAGATCATCCAAAACCCGTTCCGGGGCCATTTACACAAAAGTTAAATTCCGATTAACTCATAGCTCTTAAGCTTCATTCCTTCTTCCAATTTGACTCCGAATCATCTGGTAACTGAACCCGACCATGTATGCAAGTCATAACACATATTACGAAGCTTCTCAAGACCTTATGCCGCTGAACGGAAGTTAAATTCTCAAAACGATCGGCCGGATCGTTACATTCTCTACCTCTTAAACAAACGTTCGTCCTCAAACGTGCTAAGAATCACCTCGAAGTCACATCACTGAATGCACATATCCAACATACACTTGCGGGTGGACCCACGTCACCCCAATACACATAAACCTGACGACACCATCTCGACTGTAGTTTACCCTTTGCACTAACACCAAAAGCCTTAGAGTCAGAATTCTCACCTTCCGCTAATCTCCAAAAGATCTGATTCTTACATTTACAACCGGTATCAGCCTTAACCAGCTGCAACAACTTATGCCTACACCCACAAGGTACCACCACACAACGTGACACACCACACATAGGCCCATAATTACATTTCTGATCACAATAGCTGCCGAAATCGAATCCAGCGCCGGAAATTAGTCTCATATCCGTTAGAACTCTATTTCAAACCTTCACATCACTGACATCGGTATAGGGAACACGAATACCTCATGGTTATACACCCGAATCAACAAGTCACAATTAATACCACCGGGCACACACCCCTCAAGCTAAAACTCAAGAAGCACAGAACGAAAATGACTGAATATGTAAAGAGAAACACATAAAAGAACTATCAAACGAGCCTGATAGGCACAACTCTCTATCAGTACTATCCTACGAAACAACATAACACGAAAGAATCAAAGCATATGAACAAATCAAAGTATAACTTCTACCGCGGCTCGCAGCGCGGCTCAAACATATCAAATCACATGAAATCGCGAGGGTCCCACCCTCAACTCCGAATCACAAGTAGAATATGCATCAAACAAACTGAAACCTTCCACTAGATCAGTTTCGTCAATAAAAATACAACACGTACTGGCTCCCACACCGATGGAGCATCTAAATCACAGTTCGTAACCAACATACTCAGGAATCACATCAAACCTACCGTAATGGACAATAAGAATTCACTACTAGTCTCGTAACTCTCAATAAAACAAACGATAGACACGGCTACCACTCATAGAATCTTCCAACGGGGAAACACAAAAATAGAATACTAAGTCATGAACTCAGCCATAGGTGGAGCAACAAATAGGGGGACTCACCCCGATAAGCAGAACTGTAACAAATACGGATGGTGCTCCTCTATAACAGACCGAAAGCATACCATATGGCGTAACAGCCTCAAGCCTACTCTTTGAAACACATTAACGGGTCGGACTTCCCCCACTTGGATGCCCTCTACTAGCCTGAATACCTCGCTGAGGCACATCTGCCCGGAGTCTGGGACAATCTCTCACCATGTGGCTGGTATCTCCACACTCAAAGTAATCTCTCTACTGATGTGGCTGTGGGAACTATGCGGTAAGTGTACTCTGAGACCCATGAGCACCTGAAACACCGTGCGAAGCCTGAAGCGCAAACTGAACTGGCTGACCCACAAAACCTCTACCATGCCATACCCTACCTCCAAAATAAGGACGAATGGATCTCTCCAATATACGAGGCCTCCTCGTCTCCCTGTCCTCTCTCTCCTCACCTCATCTTCCCTCTCTCTCCTAGCCTTGCCTGTCCACTCTCTCCTGATTCCACATGCCCTCTATCCGGCGAGCGATCCCTACCACCTGCTGAAATGAGACATCCGACTCCAACACCCGAGCCATGCTGAACCGAATATCATGCCTGAGCCCCTCGATGAATCTACGGACTGCTCCCTTACTGTAGCAACCAAGGCAGGTGCATGTCTAGCCCAATCACTAAATCTAACGGCATACTCTGATAGTGGCATAGTGCCCTGGCGCAACTGCTCAAACTCCACAAGCCATGCATCCGGAAGGGACTGAGGTACAAACTCTCTCAAGAACATTGTTGAAATTGAACCCATGTAATTGAAGTTGCATCGGCCAATCTACCCAACTCATACACCCGCCACCACTGATAAGCCGCTCCCCTGAGCTGGAACGTAGTAAAAGCAACCCTGCTCATCCCCACAATACCCATAGTACGGAGAATGCGTGACACTTCTCTAGAAAACCCTAGGCATCATTTGTCGCCAATCCACTGAAGGTAGGAGGGTGGTACTTCTTGTACCTTTCAAGTCTAAGTTGTTCTTCCTCAGATGTTGCTGCCCTAACCACGGGCTAAACTGGAAGCACGGGCTGTGTCGCCATGACAACTGGAATCTGACCAACGTGAACTCGCTCTTCTGGAGTGTGGGCGGCGGGAGTTTGAGTCCCTCCCCCGGTCTGTAAAGTAGTTGGTGTAACCGGAGTCAACCCCGCCTGAGCCAATGTACCCGACAAGCTCAGGAACTATGTTAAAGTCTCCTAAAGTCCAGGGGTAACAGCAAGCGCCTCCGGTACCTGCCTCCCAACTAGAGCTACTGGAGGCTCCTCAACTGTTGCTTTGGTAGGTGCTCTAGCTGCGGCACGTTCTCCTTGTCAGCCTCTGCCTCTAACTCTAGCAACACCTGCTCTGGGAGCAGCATCTCGGTAACTACCGCTCGTGTCCTCACCATCTGTGAGAGAATAGAATGATAAAAGCTCAAATTCAGAGATCAATAACTCGCACGATAGGAATGGAAGAAGTGAAACTGTCCTAATAGTTCCGTAGCCTCTCGAATATAAGTACAGACGTCTCCGACCAACCCGCAAGACTCTACTAAACTCGCTTATGACGCGTAGCACCTATAAACCTAGAGCTTAGATACCAACTTGTCACGATCCAATTTTTTCCCTTTGTTGGGTATCGTGATAGCACCTAGTATTAGGGGCTAGGTAAGCCTAACATTAATTGAAACAACAACAATATTTAAATAACATCTAACAATTTGAAATAGAAATCTCTTTAAAATTTACAACCCCAAAACCGGTAGTACAAGTCATAAGCTCTACAGAGTGTTTGCTAGAAACCACTAAATACAACTGTTCAGAAATAAGGATAAACAGTGCAATACAAAAATTATAAGGTGACTCCGAAGCCTGCGAACGCAGCAGCAGGTTTACCTTGAGTCTCCACAGCAACGATCCGCACAACTACTAATGATAAAATACCTGGATCTACACAAAAATATGTAAAAATGTAGTATGAGTACACCACAGCGGTACCCAGCAAGTATCAAGACTAACCTCGGTGGAGTAGTGACGAGGAACAGTCAAGACACCTACTGGACAAAATAACCTGAACGAATATAGGTGTAGGAATAACATTGTATGGTTTCTATATAAGGACTACGCATAATGGCAATGACAATAATGTGGTAACTACAGTAAGAAAAACAACTACTAGCAGCGGAACACCATACAATAACATAGTGGAAGGAGTGGAACACAGTTTGAAATCCGGTGTACACAGAACATTCACATTTCACGGGTCGGAACATTCACATTTCACGGGTCCCAATTCCGGAACCCTAAACACTTGGCATCCTGTGCTCACTTTACCAATTTAATACTCAACAATATCAAGGTCCACCCTCTTATCCGATAAGAATGATTAACTACGTGTATGCTTGTGCAAGTGTTCTAACATAGTTCATGCCCGCTAGTAAGTATAGAGAAAATGTACAGCCCGTAAGGTGTTTTCCCACAATCTCCACAAAATAGAACTCACACAGGTGAGTGCACCACTACACAAATATCAACAACAAGAATTCCCCCAGGTCATCACAAGTCATCACAAATCAATCCTTGACATAGCCAACCTTGTCTCGCCACGTGTGCAATAATAAAGTAAGTGCCCGCCTTGTCTCACCACATGTGCATAATAGTGTTCCCACCTTATCTGGCCACATGCACAACCCACATATATATATCCCGCCTTGTCACGACGCATGTACAAATATCAACAGTAATAATAGCACGGCAGAAACATCGTGCAACCCAATAGCATCCGCACGGCAGAAACCTCGTGCATCACAATAACAACAACCGCACGGCACAAACCTCGTGCATCACAATAATAATAACCGCACGGCAGAAACAACATGCACCACAATAACAACAACCGCACGGCAGAAACCTTGTGCATCACAATAATAACAATGCCAATATATACAAGGGTACGACAAGTAAATTAACTCAAGAACTTTCGATCACAAAGAGACAGTAGACTAGTTCACAAGGAATAACCACAATAGAGAATACAAGGTGTAATGAGAACAGCTCAACAAGGGAGAAAATAATATGTAAAAACAATCCCACAATATACGGTTCGACCACAAGGGAGCTAACAGGAGTCAAATGATTACAAATAAGGACATACCAGCTAAGATATAGAATATCTACACTTCTTAAGGTTGGGCAATTATGAAGAAGATACAACAAATTCAATGAAGGATAAGCGGTGGAAAGATAATCATAACCTCAATTAAGAGTTAAGACAAAATAATTAAAGGAGAGATAATAATAATTTTCAAATAAAGACAAGAAGTTGCGAAAAGATTGCATGACAATAGAAAAGGTAAAAATCTTCAGTTAATCAAATAAGAATCAAAGAAGCAATAAGAGTGAATCATAAAACAATTAATCCCAATTAAGGCAGGTAGAGTGAAACTAGCAATGAAGAAAACTTAATCATAACAAAACAACTTCATACTTAGTGAATACAAGAACCTAAGACCCTAAAAGGCCAACTTTCCACAAATAAGTCCGAGCACGTACTCGTCACCTCGTGTACACGGACTACAATTAGCATGGAGGACTCAAACCCTAAGAGGTAGTTCCCCCACACGAAGTTAGGCAAGATACTTGCCTCAAAGAAGACAGACTGATACTCTAAAATGAACTCCTCATGTGAAATGACCTCCGGACGGCTCAAATCTAGCCAAATTAACTTCAAAGCATAAATAAAACTCATAAGAAACTATTCCGGATCATAAAGCTTCATTTATCAAACACTAAAAATTATCCCAGAAGTCGACCCCCGGACCCGCACCTCGGAACCCGACTAATTTCACAAAATCCGAACACCCATTCCGATACGAGTTCAACTATACTAAAATTATCAATTTCCGATACCGATTCGTCCCTCAAATGATAATTTTTCAATTTGAAAGTTTTCTTCAAAAATCCACATTTTCCTCAACTAAAAATACAAATTAAATGATAGAAATGAAGATAAAATCGTGGAATATAATAAATTCTAGGTGAAGAACACTTACCCAATCGATTTGCTTGAAAACCCCACAAAGAAGCTCCCAAAACCAAGGTCTAAAACTCAAGATATGCAGAAAATGGAAAACCCCTCGAATATAAACTCTCTACCCAGGACTTCCGCATCTGCGGACAAATAAGCGCATCAGCGCTATCGCATTTGCTGGCAGACGTTCGCTTCAGCGAACTTGACTTACCAGACCTAGGTCCGCATATGCAGACAATATAGCCGCATCAGTGGTACCGCAAAAGCGATAACAGGAGCGCAGAAGCGAACTCCTTTGTAGATGCGATCACTCAACCGCAGAAGCGGCCTTCGCACCTGCTTCCAGCATCCGCACAAGCGAGCTAGCTCCCAGGCCTCTATCGTCGCAGAAGCGGACCCGTACCTGCGCTCCAAGATGTCACAGGTGCGAGACACCAGAACCAGACCTGGCCATAACTATGAAAACCATCTGAAACTCGTATGAAACACACTCGGGACCCCGTCCAAGCATACCAAAAAGTTCAATACCCTAATACGGACTCTCTCAAGGTCTCAAATCACATTAAACAACGTTGATACTACGAATCGCACCATGAACCGAACTTATGAACTTTCAAATCTTCCAACTTCTAAAACTCGCGCCGTAACCTATCAAATCAACCCAGAATGACGCCAAATTTTGCAAAAAAGTCCCAAATGACATAACAGAGTAGTTCCAACTCTCGGAATTGCATTCCAACCCCGATATCACAAAAATCAACCACTAGTCAAACTTCTCCATATATATATATATATATATATATATATATATATATATATATATATATATATATATATATATATATATATATATGTAGGGGGGATCGGCTTGCACGTCGCAACAAATCTTATGGCTATATATGTGGATCGGGTTGCATGCCGTAACAAGTCTTATGGCTATATATGGATCGGGTTGCATGCCGTAGAAGGTATTATTAGTTCATAATAGGATCGGCTGCACGCCGCAGCAGGTATTATTAATTCATGATTGGCTTATTATCGCGCTTAGGCTGGATCTTCCCCTCCGGAGTCTGCACACCCACAGTGAGCGCAGTTGCTATTGATTTTTGGGCTGGATCTGCCATGTACAGTGCTGAGTGACTGAGTGTGTTGAGTGATTCAACATGATGAGTGGGAGTGTAAGACAGTGAGATTGAGCATTCTGAGAGTGTGAGTACATAAGTTCATAACTGTGATACACTGCATTTGATATGCATACTTGACATACAGGCATAGAGATGCATTTCCTTATGCTACACTATTTTGTGACATTCATGATTTCATGGGTACATTGACATGTAGTCATAGAGAAGTATTTTCGTCATGCTATCTGAAAATGAAATATCTTATTTACTGTTGGAAGGTTTTTGGGAAAAATTATAGTTTTTCGGATTTACTCATATTTTGGTGATTTCGGTGAAGGAACTGGATTTTTACTGTTGTACTTGAAAAGCATGACTATTTTCTGTAACTGTGGACTAGTTGAGCATTATATATCTAAATTATTTCTTGTACCACTTTTATTATATTGTTATTAGCTGTTGTCGGCTATTGGTGTTGGACTCTGACCTTTGTTCCAGCTTGTCACTACTTTCAACCTAAGGTTAGGTTTGTTACTTATTGAGTACATGGGGTCGGTTGTACTCATACTTTACTTCTGCACCTTGCGTGCAGATGTTGGATGTTGATGTTGTTGTGTATGGCGGGAGATGGATTTGAAGACATACATGTATTCCGGTCATAGCTGTCTCTTGATCTTGGTAGCTTTAGAATTCTAATCTGTTCGTGTATATTTCAAACGGATGATGTATTTATTTTATACCAGCTTTGTAAACTCTAAATCTTAGAAGCCCATAATTTGTACTACCAGACCTTGGGAATTCTTTATATAAAAGTTCAGTTGTATTATCATTTCTTCTCCTAGTGAATCTCATTTGAATTGGTTTATTGAGAACTGGCTTACCTAGTGGGTTGGGTTAGGTGCCATCATGGCTAGTTGGATTTTCCTTTTTGCTTCACTCATTCTTTTCCCCTATACAATTATGGCCACTTTCGCCCCCATGTCTCCGTTCTTCGCTCTGCCACCACCTACGGCCGAGCAGCTGCCACCACACTTGCTTTGGGCGCCAAGCCGAAGACCTCTCCCTATCGTATCCCACCTCAAAAATCCCTCACCGCTCACATTTTCAGGTTAAACTACTTAAATTTAATAGAATTTTGACAAATCTCTAGTACATTAAGGATTATTTTGATCATTTTCTCAAATTTTCTATGTAAAAGATCAAAATCAATATTATCACTAGCCAGTTTAGGAATTTGTTGAACGAAATAACCTAGAAAATTGAAGCGGGAAAAATAGACAAAAACCCAATGAGCATGCAAATTGAGATTGAGTAGAAAAATGACAAGGATCAGTCAAACATACACGAAATGGAAAAGGTTAGGTCTTAAGTATGCATTTTATAGTAGATAATATAAGAGATGGGCACGTAATGTTTGATTTTGATTGATCCTGAAATGTCATAATTTTCAATGTCCCTACTACCAAAAAAAAAAATTTTCCCTCCCCACACTCTTCCAAAATTCACGCATAATCACATTTTCTATTTTCATTCATCTTCTCACTTTTTTTCCTTTTCATGTTGTTTCTCTCTTCCATTTACTAAAGTAGAAAAATATAATAAAAACTAACGAAAGAGTATACTATCTATAAACAAGAAATGAAGAAAGCGTTTATATCTCCTGACGATGTGATGTAACCTTTATAAAAAATTATTTACTTTAGTATTTCGGTTGCTAATTTTACTTATTACAAATAGTCATTTTTAATTAATTTAAAAAAAAGATTTATACTATCAGTACTGTATTGGGTAAAATTGAGTTTATGCATATCGAAATGATGGAAAGATGACATGTCATGACACGTAGGCAGTTCAAAGAATGGTGATTAAGCAAAGAGGCACGAGTTGCAACAGATATGAGCGGAAGCACAAGAAGAGGCACGAGTAAATATTCAAAAGACTCGTTGCTCGTACCTATTTAAGTCTAAAAGCTAAGAAGAATGAACCTGACAACACGGGAGAGCCCGGATACAGTATTTAATAAGCATTAAATACTGAAAACGTTAGAGGATCTGTATTAAATTGCAATGATTATGTAACGTAGCATTTAATGCCTTTAATCGTCCATAATGACCTTATTATGATAAAGGCAAAACGTATAACTTAAAAATAGCTATAAAAGGGAGAAGACTGATCATTTGTAGACACACAATATCATCTGAATATACTGGTTTACTTTGTTTTCTGCTATCTATCGGTTATCAAAATCCATTTCTTTTTTTCATTTTCGATTATCAGTAACCCGAGTTCTTCTAAAAATAAAGCTATGACTGAAATCCCATTTTTCGGTTAAACAAATTGGCTCCGTTATCGGGAATCTAATAATCTATTCTTTCTTAACCTTATCTATTTCGTTACATCAACAATCATATCAAATGTTAATGATAACACCCAGGGAAACCAAGGAAATCAAGGAAACCATCAACTCCAAAGGGATCCACAAGATGTTCACACTCCGATCCCTTCTCCACAAAGTTCGCCTCGTCGATCTCGAGAAGGAACTCCTGATGGATCTCACTCAAATGCAAATACTCAATTTAACAACGATGAAGCTATCAATGAAGCTTTGCACAAGTTGATTGCTCAACAGGTCAATAAAGCTCTTGAAGCTTTTGCCAGCCAATTACCTACTTCACTATCAACACCAGTTCCAAATACCAACACTTTGGAAAACCCTCATTCTAGGCTTTCTAATATAGGCAGTGGTGGAATCCCCAGTGAATCACGAGAGGGAGAACCAAGTAACATAGTCAATTCCAATTTACAAAATTTAGTTCTAACATTGCAGAAACAGCTTAAGGAGCAAAGTGACCGCATAGAGCAAATACCTGGAGTACCGCCCGTAATCAAAGGAATAGATATAGATAAATATTCACAGCAACCTTGGAAGCCAAATGCTGCTCCTTTACCAATTCCAAAGAAATTCAAAATGCCTGATATTCCAAAGTATGATGGAACAACTGATCCACGAGACCACGTGACTGCATTCACAACTGGCGTAAAAGGCAACGACTTGACCAAACAAGAAATTGAATCAGTATTGGTCGAAAAACTCGGAGAAATGCTCACTAAGGGAGCATTAACATGGTATTCTCTTTTACCCGAAAATTCTATAAATTCTTTTGCTGAACTTGCAGATTCATTTATCAAAGCACATTCGGGAGCTCAAAAAGTCGAAAAGAGAATGGAGGATATTTTCAAAATCAAACAAGGGGGCTCTGAGTTGCTCAGAGAGTTCGTGGATAGGTTCCAGCGTGAAAGAATGACGCTACCACGTGTACCAGATAATTGGGCAGCTATAGCTTTCACCAGTAATTTGAATGAAAAAAGCTCAGAAGCTACGAGGCGACTCAAGGAAAGTCTTCGTGAATTCCCAGCAACAACATGGAATGACGTCTACAACCGATATAGCACGAAGTTAAGGATCGAGGAAGATATTATCTCACGATCTCAAAAAGAAGAAAAGGTAAGTTTGAGACGGGCAGAAACAGAAAAAAGATTAGGTAAAAACAAGTACGAAGCATATATGGGCCCATCTGGAAAAGATTCACGGTCCAAGCATGATCATTCAAGGTACGATCATAGATCTAGAAATAGAGAATCGGGTTCATCATCTAGGTATGGAAATGATCGCAACACGCGAGAGTCACGAGATGATGATAGAAATTTGAAGGCGCGATTCGGTGGTTATAATTTTAATGTGAGAACTTCCGAGCTCGTTGCTGTTTTAAGAAGCATGGGTGATAAGGTGCGGTGGCCAAAAGAGATGAGGTCAAACCCAAACAGGCGCAATCCCGAACACTGGTGTGAATTTCATAACGATCATGGTCACAAAAAGGCAGATTGTAGATTACTACAGGGTGAAGTTGATCATCTGTTGAAGCAAGGGTATCTCACTGAGTTATTCAGCGAGAAAGGAAAGCAAGCATACATGAAGAATAGGCAGGAGACCCCAAAACCGCCCTCCCCAAAAAGGACAGTTAATGTTATAAGTGGAGGTGAAGAAATCAATGGTGTGACGTATACAGCAGCAAATAAAGTATCTAAAGTCATGATTACCCACGGGAAGCGGGTGCGACATGTCTTAGAGGAAGAAAGCATTACATTTGATGATGCAGATGCGGATGGCGTATTAACTCCACATAACGACGCACTGGTAATATCTTACTTGTACATGACACTAATGTGAAACGAGTTTTGAATGATCCAGGTAGCTCTGTGAATATTATTCTGCTAAGAGTTCTACACAAGATGCAAGCTGAAGCCAAATTAGTACCCAAGGCGCATGCTTTGTCCGGGTTTGACAATTCTAGCATTGTGACGAAAGGGGAAGTAATACTTACTACATTCACAGAAAGAGTTCTCAAAGATACAAAGTTTTGGGTAGTGGAGCTGGAAATGGCTTACAAAGTAATTCTAGGGAGGCCATGGATCCACGAGATGGATGTTGTTCCGTCGACCTTACATCAAGTCATTAAATTTCCATCACCATGGGGAATATGTCAAATCTGTGGAGATCAACAGACATCTAGGAACATTAACTCCGTAGCAGACTCAAGCACGAGAAATGAAGAAAAATAGCAATTACAGTATTCAGTTGAGGGTACCACAACGCAAACTTCAACTGAACAAGGGCGAACAGATGTAGATTCAAGGCCTGACTCCATTGAAGAACCAGAAGAAAACGAAAATATCAAAACAACGATCGAAGAACTGGAGGCTGTAGTATTGTTTGTACATTGGCCTGAAAGGAAAATTTACATAGGGGCCAATCTCAGCCCAGACGTAAAACGTAAGTTGATTGAATTTTTAGAAGCTAATGCAGATTGTTTTGCTTGGTTCCATTCTGATATGACAGGTATACCACCGGAGGTAATGACTCACAAATTAAACGAAGACCCGTCTTATCCACCTATCAAACAAAAGAAGAGAAAGCAAGGAACTTTCAAAAATCAGGTGATTCAAGATGAGGTCCGAAAATTATTAAACAATGGATCTATCCGCGAGGTAAAGTATCCTAATTGGTTAGCCAATACTGTTGTGGTACCAAAAAAGAATGGTAAGTGGCGAGTTTGTGTAGATTACACAGATCTTAGCAAAGCGTGTCCCAAAGACTCTTTTCCATTACCACATATAGATCAACTAATTGATGCTACTGCAGGACATGAATTGTTAAGCTTATTAGATGCATATTCAGGTTATAACCAGATTAAAATGGATCCTTTAGATGAAAAAAAAACTTCATTTATAACAGACGGGGGGACTTACTGCTATAAAGTAATGCCTTTTGGCCTCAAAAACGCTGGTGCAACGTATCAAAGACTGGTGACCAAAATGTTCCAAGAACACTTGGGAAAAACTATGGAGGTCTACGTAGATGATATGCTCGTTAAAACTCAACATTCGGGAGATCATATATAGCACTTATCGGATACGTTTCAGATATTGCGAAAATTCAATATGAAATTAAACCCTGAGAAATGTGCGTTTGGAGTTGCATCAGGTAAGTTTTTAGGTTTTCTTGTTTCTAACCGTGGTATTGAGGTGAATCCAGCGCAGATTAAAGCCATTGAAGAAATCCCTGATGTACTTACAAATAAAAAAGAAGTACAGAGGTTGACAGGAAGAATTGCAGCTTTGGGGACATTTATTTCCAAATCATCCGGAAAGTGCTTTAAATTCTTTTCAGCTCTTAAAAAGCAAGGTCAGTTTGAATGGACTGAAGAGTTTCAACAGGCACTCAAGAATTTGAAGAAATACTTTCCAAATCCGCCGTTGCTTGCAAAACCAAAGGTTGGAGAAAGTTTGCTCATTTATCTTGCTGTTTCAGAAGTAGCGGTAAGTGCTGTTCTAGTTCGTGAAGACCAAGGTAAACAGTCTCCAATCTATTATGTCAGTAAATCATTATTAGATGCGGAGACGCGGTACCCTCAATTAAAAAAACTTGCACTTGCACTAATCATGGTATCTAGAAAGCTAAGACCTTATTTTTAATGCCATCCTATTATCGTAGTAACTGCTTATCCATTACGCAACATATTACACAAGCATGAGTTGTCTGGTAGGTTAGCTAAATGGGCTATAGAACTAAGTGAATATGAAATCACATACCAACCCAGAACCGCGATAAAATCTCAAGTATTAGCAGATTTTTTAGCTGATTTTAGCCAAGAAATGCAATTAGAAGCGGAAAAAGAATTACAAGTGTTCAACGGGTCTAATCCAGGAATTTGGACCTTGTTTGTGGATGGCTCATCTAATGTGAAGGGTGCAGGTTTAGGAGTTGTTTTGGTGCCACCTACGGGTGAAACCATTCGAGAGGCCATAAAATGCCATTCTATAACTAACAATGAGGCAGAGTATGAAGCTGTGATTGCAGGTTTGGAACTGGCACGCGAACTTGGCATTAATCAAATTGTAATCAAAAGTGATTCGCAGCTCGTGGTTAACCAAATGCTGGGGACTTATACGGCCAGGGAGGCACGAATGCAGCAGTATTTGGAAAAGGTACGGGATTTAATTAGACAATTTCAAACCTGGAAAGTCACACAGATATCGAGAGATGAAAATGTCGAAGCAGATGCCCTAGCTAATCTCGCATCTGCGGCAGACGTGGCAAGCAATGAAAATGCTTCCGTAATTCATTTGTTTCATTCGGTACTTGATCCGGACAAAAATGAGGTAAATTTCAACAATTTAACCTGGGATTGGAGAAACGAGATTGTTGCTTTTTTGCAGTATGGTACCGTCCCTGAAGATAAGAAAAAAGCCCACGCGCTTCGGAAAAAGGCTGCACGATATTGTTTGAAGCAAGGTAATCTTTATCGAAAAATGTTCGGTGGCCCCTTAGCAAGATGCCTCGGACCTTCTCAAACAGAATATGTAATGAGAGAAATACACGAGGGGCATTGTGGGAATCACGCGGGAGGAAGATCACTGGTAAGAACCATGATTAGAACAGGCTACTATTGGCCTAAAATGGAAGAAGAAGCAGAGAATTTCGTGGCTAAATGTGATAAGTGCCAAAGATATGGAAACAACATGCATAGACCTGCGGAACTATTACATCCGGTCATTGCACCATGGCCCTTTATGAAGTGGGGGATGGATATCGTAGGACCACTACCACAAGCAAAGGGACAGGTAAAATTTCTACTGGTGCTCACTGATTACTTTACTAAATGGGTAGAAGCAGGTGCATTTAAACAGGTACGGGAAAAAGAGGTCAGAGATTTCATTTGGCGAAATATCATATGTCGGTTCGGTGTACCAAAGGAAATCGTGTGTGATAACGGCCCACAATTTATAGGCGCTCAAATCACAGAATTTTTACAAAGTTGGCAAATCAAAAGGATCACGTCCACGCCTTACCATCCAGTAGGTAATGGACAGGCTGAGTCAACAAATAAAGTCATTATCAACAATTTGAAAAAACGGTTAGAAGAATCTAAAGGTAATTGGCCAGAAGTACTACCTGGTGTTTTATGGGCATATCGCACAACAACAAAAATAAGCACAGGTGAAACACCATTTTCATTGGTGTACGGGGCTGAAGCTTTAATTCCAGTTGAAATAGGGGAACCAAGCACGAGGTATACGCAGGTGTCGGAAGAAACTAATGAAGAGGAAATGCGCATAAACCTTGACCTACTTGAAGGAAGAAGAGAAACTGCATTAATAAGAATGGCAGCACAAAAACAAGTCATTGAACGATATTACAATCGGAAGGCACGATTAAGATACTTCAAGATTGGGGACTTCGTGCTCAAGAAAGTCTTTCAATCCACGAAGACGGCCAATACCGGAAAATTAAGTCCAACTTGGGAAGGACCTTACAGGATTCATGGTATTGCGGGCAAAGGAGCATACGAGCTAGAGACTATGGACGGCAAGATATTACCTTCACATTGGAATGCCGTTCACCTGAAGAGATACTATTTCTAAAAGAATACCCACGGTCAGGTATCTTCATTTTAAAATTCTATTTTTGAATTGTTAAAATTTTACTAACGATTTTAGATGCTAGGCAAAAAGCTAGCCCGTACTAAATGATGAATCACGACCTGCAAGGCACGTGGAATAAATTAAAATTCCCGGTCTAGGGTTACAACTATTCTGATAGAAATTCAGACGGGTTAAGCAGTCTTCATCTAAAATCGCCTCCGAGTCCCGTGTGTTTTCCTTTTCAGGGAATGGACCAAATGAGAGGAACAGTCAAGTGCTCGAGATTTCATGCTTCAATGCTCAAACACTTGGGGGACTATGTGATATATATATATGTAAACAAATGCATAAAGAAGACAAAGAAGATTGAGAAGCAATCAAAAATTCAAGAAATCAGCTAGTTCAAAATCACATCACTAAAAGAGTCAAGTGCAGAGCAAAAGCTAATGAAAGATAGCCACGAGCCAAGGCCAGGACAAAACCTTACTATAGTTAGGTTAAAAGCAATGTACCAAAACAGGTTATAAATAAAAACCTTGTATTTAAAGTACATGTACTAAAACGGGTTATTACATAAAAACCCTGTATTTTGATTCCTTCTTTTAAAAATCTGTTATGAGAAAAACAGTTACAAAAAAGTTATAGATGTTATTTAAATACTTGTAAAGTGTTGCTTAAAACTTGGCAAAGTTTAAATAAAAACTTGTCAAAGTTATTTCAAGAAACATGTGTATTCCTATTTCTTTTATCGTATGTTAACACCATTATAAAGTTGAGACGTCTTCTTCATTAAGTTTAGCATATAAAAGGGCCCTCTTTTATAATTCATGATTGATTTAAGACATTCATGAGAAAAAGAAAGCATTTTATAAAATAAAAATGCAAGTTATTCAGTAAGTCCTTAAAAATAAAGGCGAGAATAAACAAAATAGAAGTTTAGACAGCAATGGAAACATCATAATATTAAAACAGTTTAGACTAAGTATGGACTTAGTCATAAACCGAAAGTTGTTTAAACAAAATGCCCCATAAAAGGTCTGGGGACTTAACGTTTTCTACAAAACCCTTAAAAAGACCAAGGTTAACAACCAACCACAAAAATAAAAAGTCAACAAAGGTATTCAAACTTTTCATTGAGAACTTGAAGGAACTGAAACAGGGACATCAACAGCAGCGGGTGGCTCAGCTTGACTCGAAGGAGTGGGGATACCCGTATCATCTTCAATTTGTTCAGAAACTTCAGCAACAGGAGAAGGGAAATCTTGGTTCTGCTGAGTCTTCTTGAGAGCCTCTTTGATCTTGGCTAACTCAGATTCTAAGTTGAAACCTGGCTAACTTGAATGAGGGTACCATGGCGAGAATTTAAAAACGCCCAACTCACTTCAATGGCAGATTTCTCTTCAAGGATCTCATAGTCTCTTTCCCAATCAGCAACTTCATTTCGTAATTTTTCATTTTCAGCTAAGGCAGATTCCTGAGAAGCTTAGAGAGCAGCTTGAGAACTCTCTAAAAAGCAAACCTTATCAGAAGATTCCCGGAGGTCTTCTTGAGTTTGTGTCAGTGTTTGCACAAGTTCTCCAGCATATGCTTCTTTCTCAGCTGTGACGACCAAAGGGTCATCACCTATTTTCTTACTCATTCCGTGCTTCTAAGGCCTTGAAAACCTCATTTGTAATCGCCTCGATTTGAGTGCGCAGTCCAGGCGCGTAGCCGGAAAGCTTAAATATGAAATTCTGTGATAAATGCTAAAATTTGATATTAAAATGAGTAAATTTGACTCCGGTCAACATTTTGGGTAAACGGACCCGGACCCATGATTTGACGGTCCCGGAGGGTCCGTAGGAAAATATGGGACTTGGCGTATGCCCTGAATCGAATTCCGAGGTCCCAAGCCCGAGTAATGAATTTTTGAGTAAAATTGTTTTTCTGAAATTTATGAAGAAAATTGAAATGAAAATTGGTTGGAACATGTTGGTATCGGGCCCGTTTTTTGGTTCCGGCGCCCGATACAGGTCTTATAAGTGGTTTAAGATATTTCTGTGAAGTTTGGGTGAAATTGGACGTCGTTTGACATGTTTCGGACTTAAAACTCTAAATTTGAAAGTTCATGAAGTTTGAAGAAAAACTAGTGATTTTGAGGTTTGATTCATTGTTTTTGATGTTATTTTGGCGATTTGATCGCACAGTTAAGTTCGTAGGATATTTTTGAGTTAGTGCATGTGATTGGTTAGGAGCCCCGAGGGCTCGGGAGTGTTTTGGGGGTGTTCGGAGTGATTTCAACTTAGGAAAATTGCAGGTTTTTGCTTCAGCTGTTGCAGGTTCCTTTTTGTTCTTCGCGTTCGCGTCGTCTTCTCCGCGTTCGCGAAGCTTTGAGTCTTCCCTTCATCGTGTTCGCGTTCCTGACACGCGTTTGCGTAGATTCATTTGGCCCTAGGGACTCAGCTTCCTTTTCCTCTTCGCGTTCGCATACACCCACTCGCGAACGCGTAGTCTTGCAGATCCCTTTCATCGTGTCCGCGTGAAGGTACACGCGTTCGCGTAGACCAAGTCCTGGACCCCCCCCCCCCAGCCGTTCCTCTTCGCGTTCGCACTTTTTCCATCGCGAACGCGGTGGTCTGTCAAGTTTACCCTTCGCGAATGCGACCCTCCTTCCGCGAACGGGAAGGGCAATTTTTCCCAGTTATTTAAGATGTCCAAAACAGAACCAGTGACGGGAATAACATAACACTTCACGAACTCCTTCTTCTTCAAGGTTCTAGGGCGACTTTTAGAGCATTTCTTCATCAAAACTTCTTGGGTTAGTAAATCTTAACTCGTTTCCTTCACTTTCCATCAATATTTGTTGAATTCCTAAGCCTAAAACATGTAATTTAGGGTATAAATTGGGGAAATTGGGTAGAGTTAGGGCTTTTTACTTTTTCTTGATTTAGACCTCGTTTTGGGGTCGAATTTGAAAATAAATTATATATTCGGGCTTGTGGGTGAATGGGGGATATGAATTTGGTCCGAACCTCGTGTTTTGACCAAGCGGGCCCGGGGGCAATTTTTGGGATTTTGGGAAGAAAGCTTGGAAATCTATAATTAGGCATTGGGTTTGATTTGTTTAGCATGTATTGATACTATGAAGTCATTATTGTATAGATTTGATTGAGTTGGAGTCGAATTCGAGAGGGAAAGCGGTTGTTGTGGATTGATTTGGCCTTGGAAGTTGAGGTAAGTGGTTGGTCTAACCTTAGCTTGAGGGAATAGGAGTTGAGTCTTATTTGCTACTTGCTAATTGTCGAGTACGATGTATAGGCATGGTGACGAGTATCTATACATTGGTGTCTAGCATGACCGTGAGTCCTTATATTGCGAATATCCTGATTTTGTTATAGCTTCCATACTTAATTGATGATTTCTATATGTTGTAAAGAGTATGTGAAAGGAAATTGTGATCTTTGAACTTCATGGAGCGTTGGCTGGAGTTGAAATACAAATTGTGAAGGTATATGAGATATTTAAATCCTTGGACAAGTGATAATGTGAACTATGAGATGAAAGTGAAAGAAAGAGAAAGAGTTATTGGTTTATTCCCTTGCCGGGACGTTTTGTTGTTTTGT
>NW_017670925.1:92409-177235 GCF_001879085.1 Nicotiana attenuata
TAACGGTTTTTACCACAAAAACCCCTTTAAAAAGACCAAGGGGTTACAACCAAACCACAAAAATAAAAAGGCAACAAAGGTATTCAAACTTTTCACTGAGAACTTGAAGGAACTGAAACAAGGACATCAACAGCAGCGGGCGGCTCAGCTTGACTCGAAGGAGTGGGGATACCCGTATCATCTTCAACTTGTTCAGAAATTTCAGCCACGGGAGAGGGAAATCTTGGTTCTGCTGAGTCTTCTCGAGAGCCTCTTTGATCTTGGCTAACTCAGATTCTAAGTTAAAATTCTCCTGGCTAACTTGAACGAGGGTATCATGGCGAGAATTTAAAAATGCCCAACTCACTTCAATGGCAGATTTTTCTTCAAGGATCTCATAGTCTCTTTCCCAATTAGCAACTTCATTTCTTAATTTTTCATTTTCAGCTAAGGCAGATTCCTGAGAAGCTTGGAGAGCAGCTTGAGAACTCTCTAAAAAGCGAACCTTATCAGAAGATTCCCGGAGGTCTTCTTGAGTTTGTGTCAGTGTTTGCACAAGTTCTCCAGCATATACTTCTTTCTCAGCCAAGAGAGCCTTCAACCCTCTAATCTCCTTACTAGCCTTGGAAAGTTGCTCAGAAAAAGAGGTTTCAAGACGTAACTTTTCTTTACTTGCTTGACTTAAAGAAGCTTTTACAACTGCCAGCTCTGAAGTCAAGACCCTGCTGCTCCAAGGTACTTCTACTTTCTTCTAAGGTTTCCACATCAATTTGAAGACTGTCACACTGTCCCTTCCAATTATCCGCCTCTGATAGTCACGCATTAATTGCTCTAAAAGGGTAACTCTTTTCATCATCTCTGTGCTAATTAAATTAACCTAAAATAAAAGGGAAGATGAGAATCCTGAAAATAGGAGAAGGATAAAATAAAGTTTGAAAAAAGGAGTACCTTTAAAGAAGCATGCACTATGTCATTCATCAAGGTCAAAGAACTGTGACTCTCAAGCTTAGCCTTTTCGACTGGACCAATCAAAGGCTTTAGCCACATATCTGCTTGACTTGATTTCCTTAAAAGGTCACCCTCAGCAGGGACTTCAATGGTGACTTGCTTCATAACAATATCTCCACTTGAGGAACCAACTTCAGTATGATGAACAGGTGGAGGAGGAATCGTTAAAGGAGGAACAGTGGAAGTAATCGTTGAAGGAGGAACAGTGGAAGTGGTAAAAACAGCCTGGGGAGGAACAGAAACAGCCATGATTGGCAAAGAAGAAGTCACGGGAAGGGAAGTGGCAAAAGAAGCCAGGGGTGCTTCATCAGAAACCGGACCAAAATCTTCACTACCAAACCCGCGATCAAAAAGCTACTCAACAGAATCATGAGCAGCAGCGGGAACATCATCAACATCATCATCAGGGATCACCACTGGGGCTTCAATAGACTCGGTGAGAGGAATAGAATGGCGGGGGGATGCTTTATCATCAGAGATAATACGTCTACGAGCCCGCGGCCTCGTTATCAATGAACCCTCATCTTCCTCCTCTTCAGAGTCTTGGCTATCAACGGCTTTTCTTTTCGATGAAGAACCCAAAATTATTTCCTGGGCCTTTTCCAAAGAGATACGAGAGCCGCGATCGCCTCGGCAGTAATCCCTCGAATTGCAAATCCTGATAAAAAGAAGGATTAAAATAAGTTCAAAGAAAAAAGCAATATGTGAAATTAAAAAAAAAACTCTTACCGTGAGTTTTTACTTTCCAACCAAATCATTGGGAAAGAGCCTTCCAAGACCTTTCCTCCATTGGGGCAGCATTCAACATTTTTCCTACCCAAACACGAAAATTGGGAATATCATCCACAATTCCCATGGTTGCTGAAAAGGAAAAGGAAAATTAAAATAAATAGTCATGAAAATTAAAGGGAAAAAAGGTACGAGAAAATTACTCACGTGAAAAATTCCACTTTTCGGGAAAGGGAACGTTTTCCTCACCCACCAAACCAACGGTGGGGGCAGCAACAAATCGGTCATACCAGCCACGGTCTCTGTCATCCTCTGGACTAACCAGAACTCTTTTGCTCCTAGCTACTAAAGTGAAGACGCCATTGCGAAAAAGTCTGGGGGAGTAAAGATGAATTAGATGGGAGAAAGTGAAAGGCACACCGGCCACATTGCTCAAATGCCTCAAACAGAAAACAACCCTCCATACAATAGGGCCTGTCTGACCTAAACATACGTCGAAAAAATGACAGAATTCTAGGATGACAGGGTCAATAGCAGGTTTGAATCCCAAGGTAAAAGGATATGTATAAACAAAGGAAAATCCCATCAAATGAGAGGTGATTCTTTGGTTTGCATTAGGGATTATGATGGGAAAATCCTGACTCCAATGACAGTCTTTACGAACTAAAGGAATCAGACCTTCAATGATCTGAGTTGGGTAAATATCAGCATGATCTAAGGAAGATACTTGGTTTCTAAGAGACTCTCTATCATTATAGGAAAATTCCGTAGGAATTATCTCCTCTACTAGAGGTTCACGAAGAGGCTCAGAGGACTCCTTACCTCTAGAGGAAGATCTATGTGAAACAGAACCTCTGGTTCTAGAAGAAGGGCCAGAACTGGATGAAGACCCTAAATTACGTAGTCTACCATCCCCTCTTCTACTCATATTAGGAGTAGAAGGAAAGTTGTCAACTATGGAGACTTTCCTAGGGTTAGGGTTTGGCGAAGCCATGGCAGTACGAGGAAGGTAAAGAACAAGAATTGAATATTCTAAGAGTTTTACGAGGAAGATGGAAACAAGAATTGAATATTCTGAAAGCTTTATGAAGAAAAGACAAAGGCACAAAACTAAATTTATACTGGGAAGGCAACCGTCAAAGGAAAAGGTACAATGATGGAAAGGTCATAATGAGAACTGTCGCTTCGTGATTACTGAAGCCGTAAAAACGCCATAAAAGGCGCTACCAAGTTGCAGAGCCAATAAGAGAGTGCCACATGTAACGAGCATTAAATGGAAGTGACAATTGAAGCATCGATTCTATCATAGCATTATGGCGGTAAATATTCCCGCTTCAATAAAATCCACTTCCCAAATATTCAATTGATGAATAAATGGCAAGTGGGGGGACTATCTGTATTGGGTAAAATTGAGTTTATGCATATCGAAGTGATGGAAAGATGACATGCCATGACATGTAGGCAGGTCAAAGAATGGTGATTAAGCAAAGAGGCACGAGTTGCAACAGATACGAGCGGAAGCACAAGAAGAGGCACGAGCAAATATTCAAAAGACTCGTTGCTCGTACCTATTTAAGTCTAAAAGCTAAGAAGAATGAACCTGACGACACAGGAGAGCCCAGATACAGTATTTAATAAGCATTAGATACTGAAAACGTTAGAGGATCTGTATTAAATTGCAATGATTATGTAACGTAGCATTTAATGCCTTTAATCGTCCATAATGACCTTATTATGATAAAGGCAAAACGTATAACTTAAAAATAGCTATAAAAGGGAGAAGACTGATCATTTGTAGACACACAATATCATCTGAATATACTGGTTTACTTTGTTTTCTGCTATCTATCGGTTATCAAAATCCATTTCTTTTATTCATTTCCGATTATCAGTAACCCGAGTTCTTCTAAAAATAAAGCTTTGACTGAAATCCCATTTTTCGGTTAAACAAGTACATAATTGTTAAACTAGAAAATTAATACCTTTCGTACTATATTATATGTTTTAGTGCACAAGGACTACTATTTTCATCCATTTTACATGTCCCCGTTAGCACCTAATCAACAGGAAATTTTGGAAGGAAGCGATAATAACTCTAACCGTTCCCTCACCTCCGACAAAAAGAAGAAAATAAAATAATAGTAAAGTTCAAAATAATTTAAAAAACAGAATTCAAACACTCGAAGATTGTATACTTAAAAGCGAGAAATGGTCTCTATATAAAGCAACAACTATAGCGAGTTCACTGCACTAAGATCCTATACAAATTTATTTCTTTTTTCGTTATCTCATGGCTGCCTTTACCAAGCATTTCTCTTTCATCTTCCTCCTTCTTAACCTCATTTCTTCATTGCAAATCCATGCAAGAGAAAGTCAATTCATTAATAAAATCTCCAGCAACAACAATGCTGAAAAAAAGACACAAGTAGTTATTCTCAACAAAGAACAAGAATCAAACTTCTTGCCTGAAACTGAAAATAATGGATATGGCCTATATGGTCATGAGTCTGGTGAACTTCCTCTTACCACTACCAGTCTACCACTACTAATAATGTAGAAAAACCCCACAAAGAAATTAATCCCACCACCACCTTAACTAATAATATTCACAATAGCAAATACCATTCTAAGACTTATGACCATGTGGCCTCGGTCACAGTCCAAAAGAATGACAACAACAACAATAACGATGAAAAGTACATGAATACTGGTAGTACTAACAATAACAACGAGGAGTATCACAATGAGAATAGCACTTACTACATCAACAAGGAGTACTACAATGGTGGCAGTACTAACAACAACGAGGGGTACTTCAATGGTGGCAGTACTAAGAATAACAACAATAACAACGAGGAGCATTACAATGAGGGTAACACTTATTATAACAACAATAACAATGAGTACTACAATGGTGGCACTACTAGCAACAACAGCAATAACAACGAGGAGTATCACAATATAGGTAGCATTCAGGGGCGGATTTACGCTTACCGAAGCGGTGTCACGCGACACCGCTTCGTCGGAAAATTTTACTAAATATATGTATTTATACTGTACGGAAACAGATAAGTAGGAAAAAATGACACCACTTGACATAAATTGTGTCTTGGTGTGTTGGTAATGTGCTTGATTTTTCTCTATGAGGTCAAAGGTTCAAACCTCAACTAGCACATTTTTCTTTTGCAAATACTCAGGACCTTTTGTAACTTAAGACTCAACAAAATCAATAGACTAAGGTTATTTCTTGTCTAAAGGTATGATAATCAAAGTTATATTTCAATTCTTTTATAAATTTCGATACCGCTTACAAAACTTTCTGCGTACGCCTCTGGTAGCATTTACTACAACAACAAGGAGTACTACCATGGTGGCAGTATTAACAACAACAACAACGAGGGGTACTTCAATGGTGGCAATACTAACAACAACAACAACAACAATGATGAGTATCACAATAGGGGTAAAACTTACTATAACAACAATAATAAGGAGTACTATAATGTTGGAAGTACTAGCAACAACAACAATAACAACGAGGAGTATCACAATGGGTAGCTCTTACTACTACTACTACTACTACTATAACAACAACAACAACAACAAGGAGTACTACAACAGTGGCATTACTAACAACAAAAACAACAACAACGATGGGTACTTCAATGGTGGTAGTACTAACAACAACAATTACAACAACAACGAGGAGTATCATAATGAGGGTAATACTTACTATAGCAACAATAATGAGGAGTATTACAATGGTGGCAGTACTAGCAACAACAACACTAACAACGAGGAGTATCACAATGGAGGTAGCACTTACTACAGCAACAACAACAACAAGGAGTACCACAATGGTGGCAATACTAACAACAACAACAACGAGGAGTACTTCAACGAGGGGTTCTTTGAAAATGGAAAATACTTTGATTGTGTAAACACTGAGAAATACGTCAAAGATCCCTAAGAAAATACAAGAGAATTCGCAACAAATAACAATGAATTCAAGAATAACTTTGTGTGGACCACGCAGAACGAAGAGAAGTTCCAACTTTTGTGAATAGTTAAAACAAAGCTAAAGTGAATAAAATCATGCTATGTAAGTTCCAATAATCATTGGACTTGTCTTTTCGTTTTTATATCTGAAGTTATGTTTTATAGAAAAATATTACTCCAATAATTAAATAAAGATGTATTTTTGACTATAGCTCTTGCTTTCCATATTTAATTTCACTCAAAACCACCGATGTATAGCTATTAGTCTATGATTTTGTACTTTTATTTGCCAAAATGAACTCATGTTATATTCACTACGGCTTAGGATCGATGATCCCAGGGTGTTTTAGTACTAATAGAAGGTAATAGACACCCGTAAAATTAGTTGACGGTGCATATATTGATCCGAACAACAAGGCTATAAAAAAATGATAATCCCCTGATGTTAAGCATAACAGGGAACAGTGGGAATACTTGTTGCCGTCACTTTTAAAAGCCATTATTAGTTGTAGAAAAAACTTTTATATAACATCATATAAAATTCGTTCTTCTCTTTTTTTCTTTTGTTGTTATTTCTGTTTTTAAAAAGTTCATTTTTATTTTGTACAAGTGATACAGATAGATTTAAGTTATATAAATTAATAGCTTATAAATTTTTACACAATCAGTACTGATACACAGAACCCACAAGAGCAATATAAGAGATATAACATGAAAAAGATAAACAAAAAATAAGCCGCGCCAGGTAGGGGTCGAACCTACGATTTCTGCTTAGGAAACAGACGCTCTATCCACTGAGCTACAGGCGCTTGATTGTTCTAACTCGCGCTCAAAAATAATCAAATTGGTTATTTACGTTTCCAGTACTATACCATTAACATACAATATTAAACGAAATAAATATATAGATTAACGGCTTTGTTCCCTGACTCAACATGATCACTTCATCACTTGGGTTATTCACATGCATAACATCATCCATTTGCACTTAGGATTGAAAATATATATGAGTTGGAAACCAATTAATGAAATATACCATATAAAATGCTTTAAAAATTAGCACCTAATCAGAAGCCATTTACTTGAAATATATTTGGTATACATGGATTTACATGTACGTACACTGACATGTACATACAGAACTTATACAATAACTATGCTAAGGAGAACCAATAAATACACTTGTTTATATACAAACATACATGAAGACAGTGACGGAATCACATGTATTTAAGGGGTACTCTCAATCGCTCTTTGGTATTCGGAAGTGGAAAGCGAACTGCTGGCTGTGGCCGAAAAGAGAGGTTCTGTCTTTCTTCATTCAAGTAAGAAAAAGATGGGACGCTCGCAGACCTATCGTTTTAACACTCAGAAAAAAAACCTAGAAAAGAGGAAGAGTCACTAAGACACAACCGATATCCCTAGCATCTATATATTGACACCCCTTTGGTTTCTTCATGGGTCTATTTCTTTTATCTGACAACCTTAGTGCAAATTCTGGCTTCGCCACTGTTAATCAAGAGAAACTAAATGATTATTTTCTTACTAGATTCATAAAAACTAATTTCGCTATTAACTAAGATAGCCAATAATTTGACTCAGAAATCTTGTAGAGCACATTATTTTTGGTGAATATCTCGTAACGCATTGTTAATAATATTGATGAACTTTTATGAAGGGGAGTCTTGGAGCGTAGGGGAGTCTTGGAGCGTAGGGCAGCCTTGAAACAACGATAAAGTTGTCTCCATGTGTTGGGTTTTTAAGTATATTAATGCTTAAAAGAGGGTGAATGGGAAATGGAGGAAAAATAAAATATTTGTGTCTCATTTGAGATTCCCTCCTTGATGAAGGGACATTGTCCCATATTGGAAGAGGAAGAGGTTTTTAATGGGTATATAAGCAATTGTTTTTCTTCTAGCTCTTAAAGAGTTGAGAAGAAGGCAAGCCTCGCGCCGCCGTCGTCGCTCGCTCGGCTTCGGCTTCGGTCAAATGATTGATTTAATTAATTTTTGGACCAAATTTGTTTGCTAATAGTAAATATTAACAGAAATGTTATTAAATATCCGTTTTAATAACAAAATATTAATATTAAATCCAAGAATATTAATATTAAAATCCAACCGTTTCCATTTTTCCGTTTCTGTTTTTGTAACAAAAAATAACTACCCTCTTCAATTTTCCCTCTTTATTGTTGAGTAAATAGCTATTTATGTTAGGCATTTATGCTATGGCCGTTTTGCATAAACAGTCATTCTGAAGAGTTGCACCTCTTCAGATTTCATCCCAACATTGGCTATAAATACAAGTTCATTCTCTCAGATTTTCCATGGGATTTTCTGAGTTTCTCCTCCTTCTTCTTCATTGTTTTAACTTCAAAGAAAGCAACAGTAAGTGTGATTTGCTACCGAACTTTGTGTTCGCTGAAACACTAGGTTTGAAGTACCACTATACCGGTGTGTAATTCGTTCTATCCTGGGAGAAAATAATCCATAACCTTGGGTACTAGGAGGGGATTAAATTCCTTAAGGAAACACTGTGAATTCAGTGGGCTCGGATTAACTTCTGTTTCGTTTATATTTCTGTTTATGTTATTTTATTTTTTCCAGAATTATTTTACAACTACAGTTTACTAACACCATGCACTACAAGAAAACATAGCTACAACGACATTTAATCAATGACATATATAATAAATGACGGAAAAAGACCAATTTTGTGACATTTTTTAAGAAATATCATAAAATGAGTGACATTTAATAAGAAATGACAGAACTATTGAGACATTTAAGTAAAAATGTCACATATTCGTGAGTATTTACTGTCATTTACGCTAATGAAGGAAATTTTCTTACTTTTTAATTTCAATCATTGCAAATTAAAACTAAAAACATTAAGAAAGGCCTGTCTACCGAAACCCTACCAATATCTTCCCATCCTCAACCCGCAAATAACGATGCCAACGTTTTATATTCACAAAATTGTCAAGGTTTCCGTGAAACGGTAGCCGCCTACTACTCCTTCCGGTTCACAATAAAGGTTCAATTTGTTTTTTCATTTTGGTTTAAAATAAGTATCCGATTATGTAATCAAGAAAGAATTTAATTTGTTTTTACAAAATAACCCCTATGTATGTATCCCTAAAAAGTTTTCTTACTGTTCACATTAAATGTTTAATTAGGGGTAGTTTAGTCATAATAGGTATTTTTGTATAGAATTTAGTATTTTCTTAATGGGCGTGCTAAAATCAAATTGGACACTTATTGTGAACCGGGGGAGTATGAATTTTTGTTGAACTTGCTTCATATATCTGTCTGGCACTATCAATTTCTTGAAGTTTAGAGTTGCGATCATTTAGCGAATAAGCCAATCCCTGCGTGACGCAGAAAATCGAAGAGGAGATGACCAGGTTGCTGTCTAGAACTCTAAACGTGACAGAAGTTTACCGAAATTTAGGCATTTGGTTGAGCGTCATACTTAATCTATTCTCTAGTATTTAGATACTACTACTGATAATTCTCAGACTTTTGGTTCATTTTATTAAGTTTCAGGTTAGGGTTATTCATTTTTGATTTATGTTCTATTTTGTTCACTGGATTGAATTTCCAGTTAAATGCCATTAACAGGGTTGCAATCTTTTCTCTTATTTTCGTTCTATTCCATTCCTACCAACTGTTTGAGTGAATGCCTTAGAGGATTAGATTATTGACATTGTTTGGGTGTTCAATTTGTTCTTACTGTTGCAGAACCTTGAAATCCACTAACCACACATGGTATACTGATGCACTAGTCGATGCAAAAGGTAAATGAGTTACTAAATTATAGGGCTATCTTTTTCACTACTAAATTGCGTGATGCTATTTCCAACAGGATATGAACATACGGTTACTTATCTTCTGTTAAGAGTTGTTTGGTTGTGCTTGATGGTGACTCTAATCCAAACAACACGGCAGATTGGACTGGAAAAGAAGCTTGTGGATACTTGTTCGTGAGAGAAAAGGTAAAAGACCATTATGATTATGTGTTTGATAATTTAGATTGTAGATGGTGTAAGGTATCTTAAGATATCAGCTTTATTGACAATTCAAGTTGGATAAGGAACATTGCCATTAATGTTGGGACTGAAATTGATCTATATATCTAGGGGTGGCAAAATGGTTCAAAGAAAACAGTTAACCACCCATATTATCCACTAAAAAATGGGTTGGATAATGAACTGTTTAAAAACGGGTCAAATATGGATAAGAACCATATTATCCATTTAGAAAATGGATAACCAATGGGTCTAACTTTTACATTTGTAAAGCCTCAAATTGGGGGTTCCTCAAGTTAGAGAGACTAAGAATCTCCCAAAAGTGATCATATACAAGAAGTCATGGATAATATGGGTAACCCATATTAAATATGGGTTATCCGCCGGTTAACCCGTTTTTTATCCGTATTAAATATGGGTCGGGTCGGATAATTGATCCGTTTTTTCATTACTCGTTTTCAACCCGAACCATATCCGACTCCACCCGCCCGTTTGCCACTCCTATATATATCGTTCTGGCGAATTGAAGAGCAAAGAAGGATTTAGCAAGCCTTTACAATGATACTAGAGATTGTTAGTTCCTCTTCTGCACCACACTAATATTTTCATGTTATTTCTCTTTGCTTTAGCTTATAGAAAGCATTGTCCACCATTCTTGGGACATTGAAATTTGGAAGTTAGGAAAAGATTGCCAAAGATGTTTTGTCACCTAAACAGCTGGCTGAGAAGGGGATATCATCTGTCAAACACTTCCTACAGTTATATGTAATTCCATCTTTGTTAGTGGAATGATCTTTTGCATAGGCTTATAATGTCAAATTGATACATTGCTTTTGAGCTTCTAATGTTGAATTGGTTTTTATGTTTTCTTGTAGAAGGTAGCAGACGCATGACTTTATATATATTTTCAAAATATTGTACAAGGTACAATCACGTTGTTATTTTTGCTACTTAGTAGTAATTTCCTAATAAGTTTAGTGATGATTTTTTCCTTTTTTGATTTCAGTTCTTGGAATACTTTAAAAGAAAGCGAGAGCAACTAATGTAAAGGAATCGTTGACTCGGGGAAAACATGGAGACTATAGCTTTTTCATCAAAAGGACGAAATTAAAGCTATGGCCAACGTAGATTGTTTTGGACGTTTAACAACAATAACAATAACATATCTAGTATAATCCCATATAGTGGGGTCTGAGGAGAATAGTGTGTACACAGACCTTACCCGGGAGAGTAGTGTGGACGCTTAAGGGAAAGTTACTTAATTGTATGTTGAAGTAACTTATAGTTGGTTCAAATTGTTTGAAGTGTACTGGAAAGTGTTGAAATAAGAATGGATGTTATTGTGAATAAATTATTGTTAATTAACTATTTTCTTTAATATAAATGTCTTCCATTTAATCTTTAGCCATGACTGATATAGTTGTTTTCATATTCACATAATAGGTCAGAAACTATAAATAATTTAACGACATATATATATACACCCAAATTAGTGACATTGGATAAATGTCGTCACAAATGTCACAAATTATTTGCCGACATTAATCTAAATGTCGGGAAAAAAAATGACATTGAAATTTCTGATATTTGATATAAGTGTAAAATAAATGTCGGTAAATAATTTTGTGACATTTATGTTACTTACACCGACATTTATAAAATGTCGTCGTATGTCATATTTCTTGTAACGATGTGACCTATAGGTCACAAGTTCGAGCGGTGAAAGTAGCGACTAATGCTTGCATTAGTGTTAGCGATCTACATCACACCTCTTGAGGTGTGACCCGTTCCCAAACTCTGCGTGAATGCAAAATGACTTGTGCACCGAGCTTCCATTGATGAATTTTATAGTGTCATACTAGTTGATTCTAAGACATTGAAAAGAGGGAAGTCCATATTAGTTAGTTCCTATTTTGCAACTTTAAATATGAATACTTCTAAAGAATGAATACATTAGGGAGTAAGTTGTAGAAAATATGAGGATAAGGTGAAAATAAAAAAAGATTAGGGGTGCAGAATGCAAAAGGCCCAATAATGTATGATCACACAACATCAACCCAGTAACAATCTCACTAGTGTGGTCTGGGGAGGGTAGAGTATACGCCGACCTTACTCCTACCTCGGAGGGGTAGAGAGGATATTTCTGGGAGGCCCTCGGCGCAGAGACAAAAGATCTGTAGCAACAACAGAAACCGGATAAATAATATCAACACCGTAAGAGACAGCAAATAAGTGGAAGGATAATAATTATGATAACAATAAAATTGGAAAAAAAAAAAAAACTTGTAAATAAAAATAGCATAACGAACAAAAACCGCTAGCAGTCCTAGATAGGTGTTAGATTTAAAAATCTTCCAAACCAAATCTTCAAGTTGAATGAATGGTATAAGGATGTAAAAGTTAATTCTAATATAGATTATGGATCTATAATGGCATTTGCTCTCTTTTTGTAGAGTGAAAGAGATACATTTCTACAAGAGCTACTAAAGTATTATTTGTCATGGCTTTGCCTAAAATATTTATAAATATATATGACTTAATCATGATTAAATAATAAATATGTGAGTGAAAGATACAAATTTTACCCAGCAATAGGCGTGGGTAAATATATACGGACGTTGAATTGTGATGATAGTTGAGGAAATGGTCAAATTGGTCTCTAATTTAGAGGGGTTGGACTATGTTGGTCCTTGATATATGTACCATTTAATAGATATAATCCTTAATGTATATAAAAGTTTGACAATTTTAGTCTTAAACTCTAAAACTAACAATTCCAACCAAAACACTATTAAATTGATTTTTCATTTTTTTTCGTTCTCACGTGCATAAAAGAAAATGTATTCATACTCTTCACACCAGTGTCTAGTGGTGGCAGAATGGATAAAAAAATTGTTATCCATTCATATTATCCACTAAAAAACAGATTGGATAATGAACTTTTTAAAAATGGGTTAAATATGGATAAGATCCATATTATCCACTTAAAAATTGAGATACCAATGAATAACCAATGGGTTTAACTTTTATATTTGCACAAATTAGAGATTCCTCAAGTGTGGTAGACTAGGAATTCTCTCGATCATATTCAAGAAGTCATAGATAATATGGATATCTATATTATTCGCCGGTTAATCCATTTTCTATCCCTATTTAATATGGGCCGGGTTGGATAAATTATCTATTTTCGACCCGCCCATTCCGGCCCGATCTGCCCGTTTGTCACCCCTACCCGTAGGAGTGTTCATGGTTCGGTTTGAATTGGTTTTTCCCTGAAAAGAAACCAAACTAAGTAAGTCGGTTTTTCAAATATTAGAACCAAACCAAACCAATTAAGTCGGTTTTTCTCGATTCGGTTTCTCGGGTTTTATTGGTTTTCGGTTATTGTCGATTTTTTCTTAAAATATAATACATACACTACCAAACACATATTCCGGAGATCACATTCTCAACGTAACACTATCAAATCAATTGCCCTTTGAGAAATCTATTATTTACCAAGATATATTGATGATAATCGAATCAAATAGTGATGAATAATTTAAGGACTCAATTAAAAATATATTATTTTTAATACGAGATGGATTCTTACACTTAACAAAAGAAAACTACCAATCAAACTAGAATATAAAGGTAAAGAACTATACTAAAAGTGCAAACTATTAATATTTACCATTAAATTTTTGAAACTTTTTATAAAAATATACATATATATAGGTGTAATAATAAATTTAAAATAGCTACTCTATAGTCGGTTTGGTTCGGTTTTTTTTCGATTTTTTTCTGATTAAAACCAAAATCAAACCAAATTTGATCAGTTTTTAAAATTCAAAACCAAAACCAAACCAAGCCAAACCAAAAAGTATCGGTTTTTTTGGTCAGTTTGGTTTGGTTTTCGATTTGGTTCGGCTTTTCGGATTTTTATGAACACCCTACCTACCCGTGTCCAAGGGTAAAAACTAATAAATAGCAAAGTTCATGTAGTTAATTAATATTTCTTACAGTCTAGGTGTGCAACTAATAATTCTTATTAAATTTAGGGGCTTTTAGCTATTTTGCCTTTTTGTTGACGAGAGCCCCAACTTCTGAACCTAAAACCCCAACAAAGCCTTTTTGCTTCTCTCTGTAGCCCTTTTACAATCATGGCCACTTTCGCCGCCAGGTCCGTTCTCCGCTCCGCTACCACCTCCGGCCGAGCAGCCGCCGCCAGACTTGCCTCCGGCGCCAAGCCAAAGAGCTCTCCCTTTCGTATCCCAACTCAAAAACCCCTCACCGCTCGCATTTTCAGGTCACGCTAAATAAATCTATTTATTCTTAATTTAAAAAAATTCAATTCTCTCCAATTGTTTTTAGTATCTATTTTCCTGATAGATTTGATGTAATAAATTTGAAGGTCGCCTGTAGAAATGAGTAGTGTTAGAGTGGAATCGATGTTTCCTTATCACACTGCAACTGCCTCAGCATTACTCACTTCAATGCTCTCTGCTACTCCTCGGAGTTACGGTTGGACTCTTGAAGGTATAGTTACTTTGTGTTCGCTACAATTTATATGTGAGAATAATGCATCAATCTCCGTTTTATTTTCCTAATTGGAGCTGTATGATTGTGTTACCTATAAAAAAAACAATCTGAATGTTTGTTGTTGAATCGTGTTAGCCATCTGATAAGCTTAAGCTGTTAGAGTAGAGATAGGATATTTTTATTTTCTTAATTATGCCTTCGACACACCCTCTCATCTAAAAGCTTAAGTTGTTAGAGAAATCACACTTTTATTTACTTAACTATGCCGTCAACACTATTGTTTGGTTGTTGATGAATGTATGAAGAATTTTACAGCAGTAAATTATGTTTTCTCATATGCATGAATGATTGTGTAATACACATTTTCACTAGTTCTGAAATGCCAGTAAGCTGATATTTTAGCTTAGCCAATTGGCCTTTGAGTCAGCTGGTAATGGCTTTAAGTTGATTGCTTGAGAATTGAGACAGTTATTAACTATAGTGCAACACCTGCATTACTTTGAGCTTTGAACTTCAACAGGTTGTTGACCCCAACCTGAAGTCCTGAGAAATGGAAAAGGAAGTAATAAGGAAGAAAAAGGTTGAGGAACAATATATAAAATAGTAAAATTGAGTGGAGATGGATAGAGGGACGGGCCCATAACCCGTTGAGTTTCGAACCTTGCGCCACTAGCTCTCAAGAATTTCTCGGTTATCAAAAATATTTGCAAAATTGAAATATCGTGAGTGTTAACATTACAATTCAATGAATTATGTATTAAAGAACATAAAACTCTAGAAATCAATTACTTTGCTTTGCCATATTATTTATCCAAAAGGGACGTTATTCCTAGATGAAAATTAATTAGAAACATTTCTTCTAACTTCTGCAGTTTTGATGCTCCAGCCATAAGCTACTTTCTTCTATCTATGTTTCCTCTTTCTTCTCTAAAAGTAAAGGATGCATATTGTAGGACAAGAGAGGACTAGATGAAGATCTTGAACTTGAGTTCGAGTTATGCATATATCTTTTCACTCTGTTGGTTTTTAAGTAATTGATAACAGTTTTCTTTCTTAGGTTTGGTGAGGAACCTCCCGTCTGAGATATAACTAACTAAAAATGTAATTTTTTTAAAATTCTGTTGATTCAGCAAAGGAAAACCAATGTTAGCATATGTGGAAAGGATCATCAATGATTACACCGCCTCTCTTTTTCTTTCTCCACTGTCAATATACAGCTTAACTATCGCTTGGGTGTTAACATGCATAGCTAAACTTGTTCATGTGATATTTGGTTTTAATATAATGTGCCTTCAACTTCCATATTGTATGATTAATGCTGACACATAATTCATTCTTCTGACTCGAGTAAGGCAACAATGTTCTCTGCTTCATGATTTTCCCAGGAGTACGTTAGAGTTGGATTTTTCTAGAGACTGTTGTATTATAGGCTTGTCTCCGCTTGTTCTTTTTTTAGCATTCCAATCTACCAAGAAAACTTTATAGTGGTCAAGATTCTATTTATTAACTCCCAATGGAAACTTCTAATTGCTTGGCTTCAATTTCCTAAAGGAATTAAATATTATTCTCCTCTGAACATCATTGTATTATGTCATTATGCTGAAATCAGCATTTGATGTTATTTGCTGTGTTCATCTGATCATAGATTGAAATACATCAGATTTTGTGAATCATGCCGCTGTATTTTGATTTTGATGATTTAATTCCATTGATAAGACCAAGAAAATTGAGTCAGATTGACTGTGGGACCTAAATTTGTTTAGCATACATATGTTGCGTTTTCAGTTGTAGTTCTAAGGATGTAAGCTTAATTCTAATACTTGGCATTTAATCAGATTGCAATGATGATGCATGATGAATGTCAGAGAGTACAAGCAAAGTGAAATATCCATGCGGTGTAAGAACATGAGAAGTAGATAGTGACTGAGAACATGGGATCTTTTTCCTTTTCTGAACTTTAGTTTCTTTTGTCGTCTATTACCGATGGCGAAACTCTTTTCAAGAAAAAGCTGGAATTTGTCTGGAAAGCATTTTTATACTAGTGCTTAATCTATTGGCTTTGGTTGGTGTTAGAAAAAAGCAAGTTATTTTTAGTGTCTACCAGATTTTAAGTTACTTGGGACTATGCAGTTCTTAAAGTATCTACTGTCCTCGTATTGTTTGTTTATGCCAAGTTGCTTCTGGAAAATTCTGAGTATACCCCAGTAGAGTTTCACGGGAGCCGATGGATAATTAGAAGCATTCATGTTTTGAAATGTCATAGATTAGTTTTTAGACTAGCCTCAAGAATGAAACATGATGAAAACTACATAAATAGCAGTGTTCTTCTAGTATTCATGAGCTACTCAATTGTACACTTTAGTTTATTGTAACCTGATAAATCTCTTAGGAGATTGAACTTGAATACATGATAAGTGGCATTGAACTGATTAGATGTTCCCAGGAATCACAAATATCTTCTATATCCATTATTACCTACCTTCTAATGAGGGTGGAAAGAGGTTGTGGTTTAATTTGGTATTGTCCGAAACTCTACTCTTGTTCTCTTTTGGATTTTCAGTCCACCAGAGTTATAAATTTGTAATAAGAAGTTCTAGTACTAGGTAAAGTCCTAGTTTGTCTGATAGCAATAATCATCCAATAGGGCAAGTTAGCTTAAGATTTCAGCTTTTGCTGATAGTTGGAGTCTGTCTTCATTAGGTACTTTTTCAACCTGCTGAAATGCAAAGAACTTCTCCATCAATGACTTTTACGCGTTCGTTTAGCATGGTAGTTCTTAACCAAAATATTTTTACATCTTCAAAAGGTGTGGAGGTTTTTGATGATGTGTTTGTGGTGATTTGCAGTTTTTGTCTGATAATTAGATTGATCAGCAGGTACTGTTTGTTGCATGTTTGTGAATCATGTGGCTGTCATTGATTGCCTATGAGTTAGTAACTTAACTAGGCCCTGAGATAACTGAATCAGATTAGCATATAATTTTGCATTTCTCATTGTAGTTCTTCAAATTTAATAATGTTTAGGTATATTCTAATACTTGGTATTCAATCAGATTGCAATGATGATTTATGATGTCGGAGGGTTCAACCGAAGTATTATGTCCATGCAGTCTAAGAGAATGTCTGAAAACTAGAGTACTGTATGAGCTCCAAAAGAAGAAATATTTGGTTTCTTCCATCACTGACATTTGATTTTCATCCTAATCTTCTCGTTTGTTAGAGTGGGATTGTTTTCCCTTTCATTGAAATTTACTTCTTTTGAAGTATATGTTAAGTATTTACTTGTTGAGAATTCCTCTGAAGCTCATTGTGCATGTGCACCTCACTTTTTAAGTCAAGAATTATCCTCTAAGAACTTATTTGCATCATAATTCAGGTTAATTTTAAACATTTTTCAGTATAGTAGTTTGACGATGGCTTTTCCTTGTTTAGGGCTGTGATTACATGCTATTGGCTTCCTTTCGGCTTCAAGATTTTGATAACTGTTGCCAATTTTGTTACCATGTACTCTTTGACTTCAATAGGACTTGTGGAACAAAGTATTTAGAATCATGTTAAGGCCTTCGTTTTCTCCCTTTTTACCAACTTCTGATACATGTTTTATGGGTAACTTATTTATTTCTTTTGCCTGCCATAAGAGTTTCTTTCATTCTTGCATTGTAGATGGATGATTGTTGTGCGGTGCATGTCGTCGTAGTACAATGGATGTAGATGGACAATGTAACATTAACTCCCCAGAAATCTTCACTATTTTTGTATTTTGGAGCTAAATCTTTATCATTGTGTTCTTTGCCATTATAGAGTAGGAGTCATCACCATTTTATCCCCCTCTGGGAAAAGCTTTCATACGTGCAGAAGTTCGTTTTCAGGCTATCAAGTTTAAGTTGAACAGTCTATTAAGCATTTGAGTTAACTATCTGAATTATGTGGAGCTGTTAACTATCTATTTATCCGCGATGATGCTAATTAAAATTTCCTATTTTAGATGCTTTATATCACAGTTTAATAAGCATATGTAGTGACAGAGTATGCTGAATTGTTCAAATATCTCTCTTGCAGCTGAATCTTGTTTTTGTTTCGCTACTCCCAACATTATAGTGAGAGAGAAGACTTGGAGAGAAACCAAACGCTATTATGGTTTTAAGAATGCATCTAAAGGAAAAACTTGTAACTAATTTAAGGGCAGTTACAAATATGTCAAATTTGTATGTTACAGTGGTGTAGATATTTGCCATGGAAAAAGAATTTGCGGGAAGTCGGAAAAGGAGAGCACTCATCTTGGGGTGGGTTTACTACTTAGATGCTTTCAGCAGTTATCCGCTACGCAATTGCCTACCCAGTGTTTATCGTGGGCACGATAACTGGTATTCCAGAGGTGAGTCCTTCCCGGTCCTCTCGTACTAGGGAAAGATCTTCTCAATGCGCTAACGCCCACACCGGATAAGGATCGAACTGTCTCACGACGTTCTGAACCCAGCTCACGTACCGCTTTAATGGGCGAACATCCCAACCCTTGAAACATACTACAGACCCAGGTGGCGAAGAGTCAACATCGAGGTGCCAAACCTTCCCGTCGATGTGAGCTCTCAGAGAAGATCAACCTGTTATCCCTTGTAGTACATATACTAATGAGAATGAGCATGCATCATATTATATAGGTAGCTCTTATGCCCTAGGAAGCATCATCTGTACTAGAATTTGTAGAGGAAGCTCATTTTATATAGGAATAAGACCATATCATATAATCGTCAATTTATATAGGAAGCTCTTAAATAGCCTATATAACAAATTCTCATCATATTATATAGAAAGCATCATATATATGAAGCTCTTATGCCCTAAGAGCATAAGAGCTCAAATTGACAAGCGAATTTGTTAAATCATTCGTGCAAAATCTTTTCACCCTAATTTACTCTTCTTAGGTCCCATGAAAACCCTACTACATCTTTCCCTACCCTCGTGTAATTCTGACCCTCAGAATATTTAGAGGCGAAACTAGGATATAAATCAGTGGAAAGTATAATTTTATTATATAAAGAATAGTGCAACTACTTCTCCTGCCTTTGAGTTTCTATCTTGCTTAGCTATGTCAATGGACATGATAGATATACTTAATAGTAGAAATTCTGCCAATATGCTTAAAACCAATTCTTAATCAAAGTACTTCTCGTCGTTTCATTTTATGATATACTATTTTCTTATATCCAGTGAAATTCCCAGTTCCTTGTTATTACACTGTGTGTCATTCTCACCAGTAGTTAGGCATTATTCTTGTATTTACTTATTTCAATATCTTTTTTATTACATACTGTGTCACTTGCTTCCATTGTCATATTACTTTGTTGATGCTATTGTTTGTTTATCGCTTCCTTTTTCGTTCTTGAGCCGAGGGTCTACCGGAAACAACCTTTCTACCTTCGTAAGGTAGGGGTAAGGTCTGCGTACATACTACCATCCTCAGACCCCACATGTGAGATTTCATTGGGTTTGTTATGTTGTGTGTAGTCCATTCCAAAAGGTTCCAAAATGAATGATACGTTTTTGTATTTGAAAACAGTTTAACTTTAGACATCCTATTTTACTCTTATTTACAGGCTTTTATACTACAGAAATCTCACGATCAAACTTTATACACATTAAGATCACAAATTACTAGTCTTTTTTTCTTAAATTTTATGCTCAATAAAAACTACAACACAAATTAAAACAGGCTGAGTAGTAATTTTGGTAATGATACTCGTAAAGTTTGTTCCTAACTGTATTTGTCAGGTGTAGTAGTAGATATCACTGAAGATGGTTGGAGTTAAAACATACCCATGAGATTACCCTTAGGATTTGTTCGGCTGGAAAACAAGTTATCCCAGGATTAATTATCCCGAGATTGTTATCCCATCCTCCCATAGGAATGAAAATAACACTACAAACTACAATTTCGGGATAACTAATCTCGGAATTAATTATACCGTGATTTTCTAATCAAATATGAAATAAATTCATCTCAAATTTACTTTCGAGATTAATTATCCCGTATCCCTCGTACCAAACACACCTAAGCGTTGGGCACAAGAATGGGAAAACAAGTAAAATTGTCAATAAAAACCACACTGGACCTTGACTTTACTAGAGTCTGAACACAAATGTAGTGTTAGTTTGTGGGGCACGTAACTCATATTCTTTTCATTCTTGTGTGTGTCTCTCTCTATACACACCCACACCCACACCCACGTGTGAACTCTCATACTATTGTGAATGAGAAAGCTGAATGCCAAACTTCCATGCACATGAGTTTGAGCTACAAAACAAAAGGCTCTGTTTCGATAATATCCATATCCTCTGATTAATTCTAAATCATGAACAATGTAAAACACAATGCCTTTGACGTTCGGACAAGGCATCGATTGTCAGCGACTCAGCATAGTAGGGAAGAGCGCATTATTAATAGCCGGGGCGGAACTACAGTAGTGGGTGTGGGAGCAAATCCAATAATTTTATGTTAGAACTTTATATTTGTATTAAAAAATTCACGACTTAAGTAAAAATATGTCACGCCAAACCCAATAACAAAAGGCGTCTATTTTCAGTGGTAAGGGCCAAATGAGTAGAGATAGCACCACTACACCCTTCACAACTTTGTGACAAGGGTGTCAATTTAATACAAAATAATTACTTATAGAATATTTTAAATTACATACAAACACACACAAGATGTGAGTGTGTCCGCAGTTATTATTATAATATGTGGTCTAACGACCAATAAAATGGGTGAAACTAAGTGTTAGTGGGTGACGAGCGCAAAACACAACACAAAATTATTGCTCACTAGTCAAAGATAGCATAGTTTAATTATCGTCTCCATAGGGATTGAATTTAAATAATGTTCGAATAATCTTCACTTGATTACTATCTAGGAAAATTAACACTTGATTTGATGACTAATACTACGATTAACTACTAAAAATTAAGCAATTACCAATTGATTACAAAAGATAGCAGATGAGCAACGAAGAAATATCAATGAGAGAAATAAGGGTAATTGACTAGATAGGTGCAAGATAATTGACTCGGGATCCAATTGTTGAGTTAGTTCACTCTATAATACTGTTGATTCTCAAGAATTTAACAGATAATCAGATTACACTTGAAGTTAATGTTCCTATTTCAATTAAACGTTAAATTCAGTAACTAATCTAATTGAAGCACGGTAAACAATTACAACAATGAAATGATGGGTATGATCTAAAGGGTAACTTCTCACGAATATTTTCCTATTTTCTAGTTCGATTAACAATTAAGAGGCTCTTGCGATTACCTATTTGAATTAATCACGAATTTAAACTAGAGCATAAGATGTAAAGAAATTCAATATCAAACTCATCTTTCAATTAAGCAAAATAATAAATAACTCCACAATACAAATTAAAACTCCAACAATTATCAAGAATCGAATCCCTAATCAAGTTATCAAAGCACCGTATATGCAACACCCTAATGAAATTTACTCCATAGCAACGGAAAAAGTCATCTCAATAAGGTTTAAGAACAAAGAAAACATCAATGCTAATGATTCGATACAAGCTCCCGTATTGCACCGATTGTTGATTGAAATCTTAATGAATTCTTGAGTCTTTTTGCCTTGGTTGGTGCTCCAATCTTTTGTAGGTCAAAAGTCCTCCAAAAATTGTGTTTTTGGTGTATTTATACCGTGTAGAAACAAGCCCGGACGAAACTACCTTTCCTAGCCGAAATAGGATATTACTCTAACAATTTTGTACACCTGCCCCGCGCCATGTGGCGCGCTTGTGAGGAAATTTAGAGACCACAAAATCCTGTCAGACCCTATTTTACACTGCCGCGGCGCGACTGTGAGGTTTTCTCAGAGTAAATAGTTTTGTCCACTTTTTGGCATCTGGACTTGGTCCTCGACCCCCAAATGTGATCCCGACTTAATTTTCTAGGTTTCTACTCAGACTTCAAAGCTCCAACTTGTTTCAATTAGCTTCAAATTACCTTAATAGCTCAGAATCGTTTCCTGCAAGGCATAAACACGTAATAAGTATAATTCACTATCATTTAAGTTCAAACAGACGTAAAATGCAATAATTATAGTGCAATACTACTGCTAAAACATGGATTTCTAGCCTACCATCAACACTCCACACTTAGATCATTGCTCATCCTCGAGCAATTAAACTGCAATTCACATAGGGACGACCTTTTCATCAAACAACTTCCCAAACACATTATGCCAGGAATATTTAAAATAGACTAAGCACCATGTCATAACATCCCAGCCTCAAGACTCGACTCAAAAGCACCACGCATATTTCACAACTCGTTCACTTACTCTAACACAGAGGTCGATGACTTTACCTTACCTTCGCAAATCATGTGCCCCCACACAAACAATAGAGAGTAGTTCCACACACAATAAAATTCAAGAACAAATAGGAACTCGAGATAGAAAGAATTCACTTGCTCTCAGAAATAAAATTCATGCACCACAGAGAATGTACCATAGGCTTGCCTGTAGTGTAATACTCCACTAATTGAGCTCATTCAGTCAAGGATCAAGTAGGATTTTATTTTGGTTGTAATGTAGGCTGCGAGACGGGTAAGATGCATATGGATATAGTGGCTACACTCCCTGAGCACCTTAATACATATACATTAACAATTCAAACCTCACACTTGTGTTGAACCAATCCCCAACCGTCACATCATATTAACACCAAGCTTCCAATTTCTTTAAGTACAGACAAAGCAAGATTTACCACTAGCAAGGAATAATTTTCTTTCTAATATATACAAACACTAATTTTTTTCTTTTCTTTATCCTTTTTATCAATTCCCTACAAGTGGCTCTCACAATTTTTTTCAAACAGTGCACCCTTCTCCGCTTTCTATAGTTCCACTCAAAAAACTCAACCATACCTCCGCTTAGCTTTTAACAAGCTCATAAATATTCAAGTGCTCACGAGAGGTAAACAGTTCAAACGGATAGTCAATTCAAACAAAAGGGGCAAGCTTGTAGTGTGGTTACCAAAGAAAATAAGATTACAGGCTCAAAAGGGCTAACTATGATACACAACAATTAATCGGATCACATGCATATAATTAGATCACAAAGAAATACCGATATCACTTTCTAGACTGAACAAGACTACTATTTTGCTTTGCAAACACACGGGGCAAGTTCTAAACATCAACTAACATGCATAGAATATCAACAAAAATCTCACTCACATATTGGCACATAACTCACTTATCCCGACTCTCTAGTCAAAGCCGTTAAGCACAGTTACAATCAACAAATTTAAGGCACTTATCTAAGAGTCAAGAACTGAGCCTAGACGTCACAACTAAGGCACTAACCACTCTCAAGGCATATGCAGTCAAGTAAAATTGCTTCAAATTAGCGCTATAACTCAAGATTCTATATTCCTATAAAACTACAAAAGAATAACTATATGCGGTTCAAGTAAAACCCTTGGAAAAGAACCACGACACAAAGAAAAATCATGGGGATATTGTTACACTACCTAAAAAAAAGACATATTTTTTTATTTTCAATTTTTTAAATTTTTTTTATTTTTCTCGTTCGACTTCAAATCCCTCAAGAAGACAGTCGACGAAATACATCGTCGGGTAGAGTCGAAACTAAACAATTCATTACTAACTATTACAGGCCGATAGACTTCAGAGTTATAATTTACAGATCATATTGTCTAAGAAAACAAGAAACAAATCAAACAGAGCCAATTGGCACATAGAAAAAAAACAAATACAAACAAATAGGAGCACCACACCCACACTTAAGAAATTGCATTGTCCCCAATGCAAAACAGTAGAAACGAGAGTAAAAAGGTAACTCCTTTGAGGCCCCCTGCCTACTCCTCATCAACACCCTCAAAGGTGCATAAGTACTCCTCATCATCAGAGGGAACATAGTTTACATCCTCATCTGGTGACATCTGTGCTCCATCTGCCAAGCCCAACCACTGCTGAGTGACCGCGAAGAGGGGGTGGTCCTCTTGCAGTTCTGCTAAGTCAGTCTCCCCCCGAGTCGCCCGAAGGCGTATATCAACAAATAGCAGTTGTAGTGTCTCCTCGACACGAAGTAATCTATGATCAACAAGAATAGCAGCAGAAGGGGGGTCTGTCACAGCTGTGACATCAATGGCCTTAAGAGGCCGCATCCTCGGAATCGTCCGTCCATAATGGAACTCCTCCTCCACATGGTGCATCCTCAAAAGCCGAGTGATCATGCTTAGGAAATACAGGCAGTGGGCCCCAAGTGGTCGTACTCGAGCCATGTGCTCAAGAATAATCTTGCCCAGATAAAACTTCATCTGAGTCAAGAAGGCATAAAGGAGACACACATTCAACCTGGAGACATCAGTATCGTTCGGGGTAGGCATGATCTTTGCATTAATCAACCGGAGAATGACTCTAGCGGGACGCTGGAAATTGCACTTCTTCATGTCTTTGTTGAACTCATTAGCATCTAGCGTCCATGTGGCAAGAGAACCCGCGCCACACAGCTAGTGTCTAATATCAGGATAGGGGGACCGACGCAGCAACCTCAAGAACAACTTATGAGAGTGCTCTATGAACCCCGATACCACATCCTAGCATGAGTTGGCACAGCCCGAATGTCATACTTGCAGCCCAGTACTACATCCACATCTGGATCAATGCGCTTCTCTTCCTCCTCCACTAGGGCGGGGGGAGGTTCCCGCCTACCTCCTCGACGGCTACTAGAGGCAACCTCGGAGGAACCTGTGTTTCGTTTGCTAGGATGACGAGACATTGTACCTGCACAAGACAAACAAAATTAGCCCAACACTTAAAACAAAAACAATACCAAATAGGGTAACCACCCCAGACTTATGTTATTGGCATGTTCACAAGTACAATGTATATCAGAGACTCAAACTACCCCATTGAAAGCACGCTACAAGTAATCAACAACCCACCCAATCACCAACATAATTTTACAACAACATAACCATGGACTACACTAGTGTAAAATATAAAAGCAAGAAGCTAAACTAGTAACTAATAAAATAAGAATAAGAAGTTATTCTAATTTACCACTAACAAAATTAGGAAGTTACAATACAACACTACACAAGTACTTAGCATGAATTAGACCCCCAATTAGCACCTAGGAACACAGTAGCATGGGGTCGTCAATCGATTAGCACTCGGGGCTAACACATTAAAGTTTCACAACATAAGAACATGACCTCCCACCCCACACTTATCATCAAGCATCACATTATCTCATAACAAATTTCCTCTAATTAAGCACAACTTCACCTTCTATGTCATTGGGAAATTTTATCAAACATATTGTATTCATCAAGTTCAACTCATAATTTCAACTTCAATCGGTCTAGGACCACTACACAACAACACCAATCAACCGCCCAACAACAACCACAATACCACCACAATGTAACAATAGCACAAAGTGCTCCAATTTTGCACAAAACACCCTCCAATTTTCGGCCATATTGGCACCCCCACCAAACTCCATCAAAAAATAATGCAATAAGCACCAAGACATACCAAAAATCCTCCACAATCATAAGAACAATGAAAACTCCGCAAATTAAGCACAATTTTTTGCCATAATAAGCAAAGAAACTAAACAAATTAGCAGAACTGCAACTACCTTGGGTTTGGTTGAACTAAACTAAAACTACTTAAATACTACAATTAAATACTAAAAGAAAGAGAAGAGACGAGAGAAAGAACTTACCTTGAAGATGGATGGGAGTGATAGGAGGTGGGTGTGGAAGGAATTGGAGAAGAAGAAAGAGTTTGGGAGTTGAGTTAGAGTGTAATGAGAGAGGAGAGTAAAAGAATAAAAGAGAAAAGAGGGGGGGAACGGGGGTTAGAGTAGAACCGGACGTCCATATTTTTTAATTTTTTCAATTTTTTTTAAAATCTGGCCGACAAAAATTATACAGCCGCGTCACAGGATGCGGTGCTTCATGCGACACGATAGTGGAGAAGTTCAGAGAGCTATGTTTCTGTCAGAGTCGACCCTTTGGCCTAGTGCGGCTCCCCATGCGGCGCTCTAGGCCAATTTTCTCAGAGTTCTTTTCACGTTTTAGCCTATGAGTTTCGCCCCAACTCTATTATGTACTTATTTTGTGTCCAATTCATGCTCATAACTGTTAAAAAAATTATCAAAACTCCTAAACTCTAATAATCCTACACTACAATTATCTAACTATTCTACAAAAGCAAGAAAAAGGATTAGAAGTAGTTCTGAGTTATAGTCGTCAGCTTGACTTCATCACTTAGTCTCATTTGATCACGATGCTAGAGGATTTCTTGTAAAATCCTCCAACAAGGTATGGTTTTAACCTGTGCCCATCCACCTTAAAGCTTTCATTCCCTTTCTCATCTTGGATCTCAATGGCGCCATACGGTGAGACATGTTTCACCACATACAGACCTGTCCATCTTGACTTGGATTTTCTGGGGAACAAACTAAGTCTACTATTGTATAGTAAGACTCTGTCCCCTTCAAGCAACTTCTTTGGCTTAATCAGACGATCATGTAACCTCTTTGTCTTTCCTTGAAAATTTGTGCATTTTCATACGCATCCAGTCTAAACTCTTCCAATTCACTCTTCTGCGCTCACCCGTAAGACTAAGATCAAGATTAAGCATCTTAATTGCCCAGTAAGCTTTATGTTCTATCTCAATGGGTAGATGACACGATTTTCCATATAATAGTTTGAATGGTGAAGTCCCTATGATCGTTTTGAACACAGTTCTGTACGCCCATAGAGCTTCATCCAACTTTACAGACCAATCCTTACGAGAAGCACTAACTGTCTTTTCAAGAATTCGTTTAAGTTCACGATTATCCACTTGCCCACTAGTTTGGCATGCTACGAGGTTCCTGTTTTGTCTGTGACCCCATACTTAGATAGCAATGCAGCGAACTTCTTGTTCACAAACTGCGACCCATTGTCACTGATAATCACTCGAGGTGTCCCAAAGCGGGTAAAGATGTTCTTCTGTAAGAACTCACACACCACCCGAGCATCATTGGCCCTAGTAGGGATTGCTTCGACCCGTTTAGAGACGTAGTCAACGGCTACTAGGATTTACATATAAGAATGAGACAATGAGAACGGGCCCATGACGTTAATGCCCCAAAGGTAAAAAATGTCACATACCAGAATGGAGTTTAGTGGAACCTCATCCCTCTTGCTATTGTTACCTGCCCTTTGACACTTGTCACATGTAGCTACATACACCCGTGCATCTTTTTACCAAGTATGCCTATAGAAACTGGATTCCATGACCTTTGCTGCAGTGCGATTTCCACCATAGTTTCCTCCAGCTGCTCCATCATGGCAATGAGAAAGAATCGTTGACATCTCTCTTTCAGGCATACACTTTCGAATCACACTGTCTGCACACAGTTTGAACAAGAAAGGATCATTCCAAAAATAACTTTTCACCTCCCCTTGAAGCTTCCCTCTTTGATCATGAGAGAGTTCGCGAGGCAACCATCCACTAGCCAAAAAATTAGCTACATCACCATACCAAGGCGGCCTATCGAAGACCGCAACAATGGAGAAAATCTGCTCATCAGTGAACTCTTCCCTTATTTCAACTGTTTCAACCGGAGGTCTCTCAAGTCGAGATATATGATATACGGCTTGATTTTCTATGCCCTTTCTATCTTTGATCTCCGAGTCAAACTCTTGGAGCAACAGCACCCACCACATCAGATGCGGCTTGGGCTCTTTCTTACTCAATAGGTATTTCAAGGCTGAGTGATCACTGTGTACAATCACTTTACTCCCCACCATATATGATCTAAACTTGTCAAAAGCAAAGACCACATCAAAAATCTCTTTCTCAGAAGTGGCATAGTTGACTTGAGCATCATTCAACGTCCTGCATGCATAGTAAATGGGCCTAATCATCTTATCTTTTCTTTGCCCCAGAACTGCCCCCACAACTACATCGCTGGAATCACATATTATCTCAAATGGCTGGCTCCAATCAAGTTTCACCATAATAGGAGCACTCATAAGCTTTTTCTTTATCAATTCGAATGATCTTAAGCACTCCACTGAAAATAAACTTGACATCTTTCGCTAGCAATGCAGTCGATGGCTTAGTAATGCCGGAAAAGTTTCTGGTGAACCTCCTATAGAACCCGATATGTCCTAAGAAACTCCTTATGCTTTTGACAGAAGTCGGTGGAGGGAGCCTAGAAATTACATCAACTTTACCTCTATCAACTTCAATGCATGTGTAGTCACTTTGTGGCCCAGGATAATTCCCTCTTTTACCATGAAGTGGCACTTCTCCCGGTTAAGAACCAAGTGAGTGGCTTCACAACATTCAAGCACGATCTCCAAATTCTTCAAGTAATCCTCAAAGTCATCACCAAAGAGGGTGAAATCATCTATGAATACCTCTAGACACTTCCAGTTTAAATCGGAGAATATAGACATCATGCATCCCTGAAAAGTGGCAAGTGCATTACACAACCCAAATGGCATCCTCCTGTAAGCAAAAATACCTGACTCACATGTGGGTCTTCTTAATATCTTTTGGGGCAATGGGTATCTGATTGTATCTTGATTACCCATCCAAGAAGCAATAGCATCCATGTCCAGCCACTTTCTCAAGCATTTGATCAATAAAGGGAAGTGGGAAGTGGTCCTTCCTTGTTGCATCATTCAGCCTTCTAGAATCAATGCACATTCTCCACTTAGTGACTGTTCTTGTGGGGATCAATTCATTGTCTTCATTCTTCCCTACTGTCATGCCCCTCTTCTTAGGTACAACCTGCACTAGACTAATCCACTAGCTATCAAAGGTGGGGAAAATCACTCCTGCATCTAGCAATTTGATGATCTCCTTGTGCACTACCTCCTCCAAATTTTTGTTCAACTTTTGTTGGGGCTACACCACTGGCTTGCAATTTTCTTCCAGTAGAATTTTGTGCATGCAAATGACTGGACTGATTCCTTGAATATCAACTATACTCCAGCCAATGGCCTTCTCGTACTTTTTCACCAGCTCTACCAGCTTTTTCTCTTGTGTACCTGTCAAGTAAGCAGAAATAATCATAGGAAAATTGTTAGTTTCAAGAAACACATTTCAAGTGAGTAGGGAGGACTTTCAATTCCACACTAGGCTTAGAAGCCCCCTCTTTTAGTTCCTCCTCATCAACCACTTAATCCTCAATTTCAAGAGCTTCAGCTTCTTTCTTTATTTCAGGATCTTCATCCTCCACTGTGCTAGATTGAGTAATACACCTCTCTAGAATATCCCCCACAAGCTTGTCAAACTTGTATTTTTCAGCCAATTCCCCAACAACATCTATCTGAAGCACGAGTAGGTAGACGTCTCATCACTAGTATTTCATCATCCTCTTCATTTGGACCACAACTTTCTCATTGCCCACTCTGAGCATAAGCTGCCCCTCGTAGATATCAAGGATAGCTCTGCATGTCATAAAAATGGCCTCCCTAGAATTAGAGGCACCTCCTTGTTCACCTCCATATCCACCATAATAAAGTCTACGGGGAATACAAACTTGTCCACCCGTATTAGAATATCCTCAATGATTCCCTCAGGCAAAATGCTAATCTGGTCATCCGGTTGTAGGGACACTGGTATTGATTTGATCACTCCAAGCTCACCTTCCAGTTTCCTGAATACAGACAAATGCATTAGATTTATAGACGTACCAGCATCACAGAGGGCCTTATCGAATTTCTCACTCCCCAACGAGCATGGTATGGTGAAGCTTCTTGGGTCCGTACACTTTTGGGAAATTTTATTTTGCAATATGGCACTGCAGTGAGCATTCAGCTTGACCATTGTTGTCTCCTCCAATTTTCTCTTGCTAGACAGGATTTCCTTCAAGAACTTTGCATAAGGAGGCATCTGAGTGAGTACCTCCGTGAAGGGAATGTTCACATAAAGTTGCTTGAGCATCTCCAAGAACTGCCCAAAATATTTGTCAAGTTTTTCCCGCTTTATCTTTTGAGGGAATGGTAGAGTTGACATATGTCTACTTTATTCAATCTCCTTTTGTACCCCGCTACTCTGGCCTTTCTTCTCTTTACTCTTTTTCTATTCCGGTGTTTCAGCCTTCTTGTTCACCACCTCGGGTCTAGCTTTCACCACTGGGTCAGCTAATATTTTTCCACTACTGAGAGGTACAGCTTTACTTGTTTCCTTTGGGATCTTTCCAGTGTCAGGGGGTAGAGTTCCAGGAGCCCTCTCAGATAACAAATTTGCAATTTATCCCATGTGCCTTTCTAAATTCCGGATAGTCGTTCCCTTGAGTCTCAATTCTTTCAGCTGTTTTGTTGATGAATGCCTTCATGAGATCTTCCATACTAGACTAATTTGGACTGTTGTGGCTAGTATTGCTGCCTCTACTGGTTCTGAAAACCTGGTGGTCCTTGACCCTAGGGTCTAGGATTATTTTTCTACCATGAGTTCAAACTCTCACTATGTGAACTCCATAAAAAATGTGGATGTCTTTGACCCATAGCATTATAGTAGTTTCCTCTATTATAATTCCCCACATCATTGACTTCCTCAGCTTAAGCTTGACATTCATGTGTAGGGTGTCCCATTTCACAAAAGTCACATGATGCTTGCGGCTCACTCTGTACCTTGGCCAATGTCAGCTTTCTTATCTCCTTGGACATAGTGTCTAGCTGGTGAACCCCAACTGATTTTCTTCTATCATTACTCTCAACAAGCCACTGGTTAGCATCCTCAGATAATTCATCCAGGGTTAAGATAACCTCTTCTGGAGTTTTCTTCATTAGTGGACCTCCATATGCAGTATTCAGAGTTCGTTGCGAGGAAGGTGTCAATCCATCCCAAAAATCCTGGAGTTGCATTCACAAATCAATTCCATTGTGCTGACACTTTCTAACTATCTCCTTGAATCTTTCCCAAGCTTCAAAAACCGTTTCTGTCTCCTTCTGGCGAAAATTATGGATTTCCCATCTAAATTTCCCTATTTTTGCAGCTGAGAATTACTTGTCAAGAAACATTTTGGTCATATCTTCCCATGTCCTAATCGACCATGTGGGTAAGCTACGAAGCCAGTGCTTCGCATCATCTTTCAATGAAAAGGGGAATGCCCTTAAGTAGACCGCATCTTTTGATACTCCATTATACTGGAAGGTGTTCATGATATCTTCAAAGTCCATCAAGTGAGTATTTGGATCTTCATTCACATTTTCTCTGAAGATGCAGTTGTTTTGGATGGTTTGAAGCAAGCCTTGCTTCAACTCGAAGTTGTTTGCTACTATGGGTGGAGGTCTGACACTTAACAGTTCTTGATTATAGACTTGTCTGGCATAGTCACCCAATGATCTTCCAGGCCTTGGGTGCTGCATTCTCGAACTTGTCTTCAACCAAGGGTCAGTTTAGATTGAATCTTCGACCCCCACCATCTTCGACAGTCTCCTCAGCAACTCTCCGGGTTGCTTCAGCTGCTATCCATACAGCTTTTTGTTGTGTTGCCTCTCTTGCAGCTAAGTCTACTCTATCAATCTCTTTATTTGCCATGTTATCTTGAGTTGAAGTATGACCTAAGAAATTTTTTGTTAATTCTCTTTCTTTTCTCAGTTGTCGCAGGTGTTTCTCCAACTCTGGTTCGTAGGGTATCACTTCCTTTGAAGAAGATTGAGTCATACACCCGAATAATCAAATCTGTATCCTGCACACAAGTGAGAAACGTGAATAAACTAAAGTAAAAATTGGATCGTGAATTAGTACTAAAAACTATTTTAAAACACTATTGATTGCCAATCCCCGACAACGACGACAAAACACAACACAAAATTATTGCTCGCTAGTCAAAGATAGTATAGATTGATTATCGTCTCCACAGGGATTAGATTTAATTAGTGTTTGAATAATCTTCAATTGATTACTATCGAGGAAAATTAACACTTGATTTGATGACTATTACTATGATTAACTACTAAAAATTAAGCAATTAACAATTGATCACCAAAGACAGCAGATGAGCAGCGAAGAAATATCAATGCGAGAAATAAGGGTAATTGACTAGATAGGTGCAAGATAATTGACTCGGGACCCAATTCTTGAGTTAGTTCACTTTATAATACTGTTGATTCTCACGAATTCAACGGATAATCAGATTACACTTGAAGTTCATGTTCCTCTTTCGATTAAATATTAAATTTAATAATTAATCCAATTGAAGCACGGTAAATAATTGCAACAATAAAATGATGGGTATGATCTAAAGGGTAACTTCTCACAAATATTTCCTTATTTTCTAGTTTGATTAACAATTCAAGAGGTTCTTTCGATTACCTATTTGAATCACGAATTTAAACTAGAGCATAAGATGTAAAGAAATTCAATATCAAACTCCTCTTTCGATTAAGCAAAATAATAAATAACTCCACAATACAAATTAAAACTCCATCAATTAATTCCAACAATTATCAAGAATCGAATCACTAATCAAGTTATCAAAGCATTGTATCTGTCAATGCCCTAATGGAATTTACTCCATAGAAATGGAAAAAGTCATCTCAATAAGGTTTTAAAACAAAGAAAACATCAATGCTAATGATTCGATACAAACTCCCGTATTGCACCGTTTGTTGATTGAAATCTTGATGAACTCTTGAGTATTCTTTCCTTGGTTGGTTCTCCAATCTTTCCTAGGTCAAAAGTCCTCCAAAAATCGTATTTTTGGTGTATTTATACCATGTAGAAACAAGCCCGGCTACCCTTTCCTAGCCGAAATATGAAATTACTCTGACAATTTTGTACACCCGCGCCGCGCTTGTGAGGAAATTTAGAGACCATACAAAAGCCTGTCAGAGCCTATTTTACATTGTCGCACCGCGCCTCCCCGCGCCCCATGCCGCGCGACTGTGAGATTTTCTCAGAGTAAATAGTTTTGTCCACTTTTTGACATCCGGACTTGGTCCTCGACCACCGAACTTGATTCCGACTTAATTGTTTGGGCTTCTACTCAGACTTCAGAGCTCCAACTTATTTAATTTAGCTCCAAATTACCTTAATAGCTCATAATCGTTTCCTGCAAGGCATAGATACGTAATAAGTGTAATTCGCTACTATTATTTAAGCTCAAACGCACGTAAATTACAGTAATTAGAGTGCAATACTATGGCTAAAATACAGGTTTCTAGCCTACCATTGATAGGTAGTGTTACTTGATACATGGTGGAAGATAGCAACACTTGGTTTAATAGTTGAAGTATGCGTAATCGATCCGAGCGCTATTGTCATGAAAAATAAACATATGATTATTGTAAATTATCATTCCTCAAACCCCTTTTACAAGTTACTAAAAGCCAACGTTATTGTTATAGTAAAATTCACTATGAAACGTGAAATAAATGTTTTAATGATTTAATCATATTGAGCTATCTTACCAGTAAAAACTTTGAAGACTATTCTCTTAACATGAGTGAGGGTAATCTTCCTTTCACATTTTAGTAATGCTTCAGATTTCTGAGGATATGGCACTTGATAGGAAGATGTGGAGGTCGAGTACTAGGGTTATAGGTTAGGAGGTGGTTGAGTCTTTGCATTACTTCGTACCGTTGTGAGACTAGTCTGGTAGGGGTTTTGTCTAAGTTAGCTAGTGGCAATGTCGTGTCATACTATTTAGCTTTTCAGTGCCGGACTGATTTACTAGCTATCGCTTTTGCTTTACATCTTTCTTCTGGATTTCATGGTGTTCTTATTTTTACTATGATTTTTGTGGTAATACTGATATTGTCTCCTTTTGTCTTTTGTCCTTTTGAGCCGAGGATCTTTCGGAAATAGCCTCACTACCCTTTCGGGATAGGGGTAAAATCTGCGTATACACTACCTTTGCCAAAATTTTACGGTATAGCTAGTTTTCGGACTGGTCAATCAAAAATAGCCAGCTTTTACCAAGTCAATGAAAAATAGCCACCGTTTTGCTGCAATAGAGACCGGTCCAGCATAATATACTGGAGTTTCGGTGCACTTGTGTATGAACTCCAGCATATTATGCTGGACCGGTATACTTTGCTGGCTCCAGTATACTATACTGGAGACTGGAGCACTGGTGCTCCAAACTCCAGTATATTATACTGGACCATTATACTTGCTAGAACACCAGTATATTATGCTGGAGTTCTAGTGTATTTATGCTGGAACTCCATCATATTATGCTGGAGTTCCAGCATACTATCCTGGAACTCCAGTATAATATGCTGGAGTTCAAGTATACTTATGCTGGAACTCCAGCATAATATACTGGAGTATTTTTCGGGTTTTGAACAGTGTTTTCGCTCAGATTTATCTTTACATAAAAAGTGGCTAAATTTCGATTACTTTTAAAATTGGGCTATTTTTGAACGACCAGTTGTAAATCTGGGTATTTTTAAAAATCACCAGACCCCACTAATAAGATTTACTGGGTTGTTGTTATAGTTGTATATTGATTGTGCAAAGATTATGTACATATTTAGATAATTTATACGGTCGTGACAAGTAAATATTTATAATAATATATTACTGATAGGTTAGTGAAATGATAACTATAATACAGTAATAGAATAAACTACACGGATCAGGGGCGTATAGTATAAAGTTATATGAAAAAGATCACTAAAATCGCAATAAATTATAGATATGAACCCGTAACTTTAAGGATATAATGAGTTCAGTAATAAAAACTTTAAAGGTTGAACCCATATAATTTAAATCCTGAATCCGCCTATGACACAGATTATTGCATATAACGTGAATCTAGAAAACACGGAGAATCTAGAAAATTTTATCCTGTCACAATCTGGACATCAACACGTTTCGATTAAAACTGTTTGGTGTTTTCATTAATCTGTACTTATTAAAGAGATTATTATATATACCTAAGAAAGAAGATATGTTTTTCTTTCCGAAAACAAAACAATATTGAAAAATAGAAGAAAGAGAGAATGAAAGGTTTCTTGATTCCATTGTTTAGCTATTTTACTGCAGAAAAATGTAGATAACGTATTAAAAAGTCAATCATGCTACGCTAATTATTCTAATGATGCAATTATTTTGTGGGGCCTTCTCAAGAAAAATAAAAATAAAAAGAAGAAGAAAAATGCAAGATATAGAATTATTTAGGAGACAAGTATGATTACAAGTATCTTTTATGGTGGCTGAATCTCAGTTTTTTAATTGTTTTATATCTAGTTGAGGTGTGGGCTAGCTTGTCAAGATATTGGGGATAAAGGAGAATTAAAATAAAATAAAATAAAGAAGCATTATTTTCTATGACATGAAGATAATAATTACTAATGTTTTTCATTTATTTTTTGGTCTTCATGATGCTGTTATTTTTTTATAGTATTTGTTAATGGTATTGATATTGTCTCTTTTCGTCTTCTTGAACCGATGATCTTTCGAAAACAACCTCTCTACTCCCTCGGGGTAGGGATAAGATCTGCGTACACACTACCCTCCTCAAATTTTACTAGTGAGATTTTATTGGGTCGTCATTGTTGTTGTCGAAAATAAGAACTAAATGGCTAGTAATTCACATAGAAACTTTGTTGAAAAGGTTGGATACTCATAATTGCATAGTGGAGTTTTATTTATTATTCCTTGACTCATTTGCCTCCTCTATATAATTTTGTTGAAAATACTCATTCCTCAAACCCCTTTACAAGTTACTAAATGCCAACGTTATTCTGTTATAATAAACTTCAACATGAAACGTGAAAATTGTGTTTTTAATCATATTGAGCTATCTTACCCATACACATGACTTTGAAAATTATTCTATTTGTCTGACTTAGTGAGTGTAATGATCTTTGCTTTTACATTTCAGTGATGAAAAAAGTCAAACCGTTCAATCACAAGAATAAATCCAGTAAAAAAAAATTCACTGAGGTCCGGGGAGAGTAGTGTAATATGCAAGACCTTAACCCCACTTTTGTGAAGATAGTGTGTTGTTTTCAATAGACTCTCGGATCAGCAAAAGAATATTCATAGCATTGTTGAAAAGAGATACAGTTATGGAGAAGCCATGTAAAAGAAGCAGTACAAGATGCAGGAACAACAACAAGATATATAACAATATAATTGAAGGAAAAGAAATACGTCTGACTATCTACTAATCCTCTACCCTAATTCTTGACCTCTATACCCACATATTAAAAGTCATGTCATCGGTAAGCTGATATGTGCCATTTCCTGCCTTATCACTTCCCAAATACTTCTTTGGTCTGCCTCAACCTCTCCTCAAACCTATCATGGTCAACCTCTCATGCCTTCTCACTGGGGCATCTGGGCATCTCGTCTTCACATGCTCGAACCTTCTCAACTTCGCTTCCTGCATCTTGTCCATCATGGAGGCTACTCTCACCTTATCTCGAATATCTTCATTGCTAATCTTATCTCTGCTAGTATGTTCACACATCCATCTCAGCAATCTCATTTTCGCTACTTTTATCTTCTGGACATGGGAGTTTTTTACTGGCCAACACTCCACCTCATACAATCATAATCGGTCTATCAACCAATCTATAGAACTTACCTTTATGTTTTTACAGCACATTCTTATCAAACAAGACACCAGATGCAGACCTCTATTTCATCCATCCCCCTCCAATACGATGTATGACGTCATCATTGATTTCCCTATTACCTTGGATTATTGACCTGAGATACTTGAAACTTCCACTCTTCGGGATGACTTGTGTATCAAGTATCACTTCCATGCCAGCCTCATGAGTTACATCACTAAATTTGTATTTCAAGTACTCTGATTCCTACTCAACTTGAAACCCTTAGATTCCAGGCTCTGTCTCCAAACCTCAATATAGTGTTAACACTATCTCGTGTCCCATCAATCAGTACAATATCATCTGTAAATAACATGCACCATGGCAGCTCTCCTTGAATGTGTCGTGTTAATTTATCCATTACCAAAGTAAATAAGAACGGGCTAAGAGTTGATCCCTAGTGCAACCTATTATCGAATCGCAAGAATACTATTGTCAAATCCTGTAGGTAAATACTAACTCGAAGAAATGCTAAGATGACAAGATAAAAGAGCAGATTATATAGATTGCATTGTGTAAAAATTTTGTATACATATAGGTAATTTATAAGGTCATTACTGTTGGGTTTAACCCTCTTAGAGCTTAAGAGAGAGTGAATGAAAATGGAGAAAAAAATAAAAATTTGATTTTCCCTCCTTGACAAAGGGACATTATCCCATATTGGAGGAGGAAAAGACTTTTGATGGGTATATATACAATTATTCTTCTTCCAGCTCTTAAAGAGTTAAGAGGAAGGCAAGCCTCGCGCCGTCGTCGTTGTTCGCTCGGCTCGGCTTCGGCTTCGGCTTCGGATTTGGTCAAATGATCGATTGATTAATTGATTAATTTCTTGGACCAAATTTATTTGTTAATATTAACGCAATATTAATTAATCTAAATTGGACCGTTACTGTAACAATAATTCAATTTTCCTCTGTTTTAATTTCCCCGTTATAATTGAATTTGGCGGTTTGCAGAAATGGTCGTTTTATGAAACAGCCATTTTGAGTTGCAATCTTCCATGAAGAGTTGTAACTCTTCAGTATAACCCAACATTTTTTGGCTATAAATACATGAACTCTCCCTCAGATTTTGCTTACGAAAATTCTGATTTCTCCTTCTTCATTCTGCATAGTTTTAACAGAAAAGAAAGCAGTAAGCGTGATTTACTACTGTTCTTCGAGTTCGTTGGTCACTGGGGTTTGAAGAAACACTATACCAGTGAGGTTATCCGTTCTATCCTGGGAGAAAATAATCCTAAACATCGAGTACTAGTAGGGGATTAAGTTCCTTAAGGAAACACTGTGAATTCAGTGGGCTCAGATTCATTTTCGTTCTTCTACATTTCTGATTTTTTTCATTGCTACTGGTTTTGAATATATTTTCGAATACAGATTACTAACAAACTTAAGGAACTTAATTTATTTTTCTGTATTCATCATATATTCTATTTGTGGGAGACGAAATCCTAGTGATTTCTACTCTCAGTTTGGAGACTAAAATCTTCGAATTTTCTACTCCTTTTGTATTCGGTTTGAAAAAATAAAATCTTTACCATTGTATTTAATCTGTTTTGTTATAGTTATTCGGTTTGAAGATTTTAAATACTTCACCATTTAATTACTTTTGTTTCTGTTTTGTGATTAATAGAAATGACAGAAACAGAAATTCCCGTGGTTGGCTCTACGAGTAATGTTGCTTCTGCTATTTGACTATTTTGAGTCCACAGGAGTTCATCAAAGAGGATGTTCCAGTTATGCTGGAATCAACTCCTGAGAATGAACGTTTTATAGTGACTGAGGCATGGAAGCACTCCGATTTCATATGCAAGAATTACATTCTTAGTGGACTGGTGGATGATCTTTAAAACGTCTATAGTACGTGGAAACTTCGAAAGAACTATGGGAGGCATTGGAAAAGAAGTATAAAACCGAGGATGCCGGTTTGGAAAAGTTCGTTGCAGCCAAGTTTTGGACTATAACTTAGCACTTACTGTTACTAATTATGAATTTTTTGTTGAAGGTTTGGTCATCAATGAGGCGTTTCAAGTTGCAGCAATGATTGATAAGTTGCCTCCTTTATGGAGGGACTTTAAGAACTACTTGAAACACAAGCGCAAGGAGATGAAACTCGAAGATCTCATCGTTCGATTGAGGATCGAAGAGGACAATAAAGCTGCAGAAAAGAAGACAAGTGGGAACTCAACAATTATGGGAGCAAATATCGTTGAAACTGCTCCAACTAATCCGAAGAAGCGGAAGAAGTCTTCTGGACCAAACAACTATCCCAGCAAGAAGAAATTCAAGGGAAATTGCCACAACTGTGGAAAGGTTGGACACAAAGCTGCAGAATGTCGTGCTCCAAAGAAAGAGAAGAAAAAGGGTCAAGCAAATATGGTTGAAACAAATGATGATATTGATGACTTGTGCGCTATGTTGTCTAAATGAAACTTAGTGGGAAATCCTAAGGAGTGGTAGATTTATTCTGGTGCCATCCGCCATGTTTGTAATGTTAAAGAAGTATTTGCTTCATATGCTCCCGCTGGACCCGATGAGACCGTTTTTATGGGAAATTCTACAACGGCTAAAATTGAAGGTTATGAAAAGATATTCCTAAAGATTACCTCTAGCAAGGTGGTGACTCTGAACAACGTTTGTCATGTTCCTGAAATACGGAAGAACTTAGTTTCTATTTCACTTCTCGCCAAGAACAGGTTTAAGTGTGTTTTTGTTTCAGACAAAGTTGTAACAAGTAAGAACGAGATGTACTTAGGAAAAGGTTACCTTACTGAGGGCCTTTTTAAGCTGAATGTAATGGTTGTTGACAATAATAAAATTTCAGCTTCTTCTTACTTACTTGAGTCAAATAATTTATGGCATATACGTTTGGGACATGTCAATTATAACACCTTGCGAAAAATGATTAATTTGGAAGTATTGCCTAAGTTTGAATGTGACAAATCAAAATGTCAAACATGTGTAGAATCTAAGTATGTTAAACATCCTTATAAGTCAGTTGAAAGGAATTCAAATCCTTTAGACTTAATTCATACAGATATTTGCAACATGAAGTCAATACCACCTCGCGGTGGAAAGAAGTATTTCATAACTTTTATTGACTACATATCACGACCCAAGTTCTCCCTCCTTGAACTGTCGTGGCGGCACCTAGTCTCTATGACTAGGTAAGCCTAATATCGCGGAAATGAAATGAAATCACAAGGATAACAACTAACAAATATAGTTAATAAGCAGAAACAATGCCGCTCAGCATATACAATACTCACTCTTCCCAAAACCCGGAATGTCGCAAGTCACAAGCTGCTAAGAAATTTTAACTGTTCTATACATCATCTCTACGAAAAGAAAGAGAAATGAACATAAGGGGATAGAGGGGGACTCCAAGGATCTGCAGGCTCGGGCAGATGTACCTTGAAGTCTCCAACGAGCAGCCGCGACTGCAACTAGTGATGAGGCTGGTACGATGAACCTGGATCTGCACACGAAAAACATGTGCAGGAAAGGGCATGAATACACCACAACGGTACCCAGTAAGTGCCAAGTCTAACCTCGGTCGAGTAGTGACGAGATCAGGTCAGGGTCCTACTGGTATAAATATAATGAAATAAGACAGAAAGAAATATTTCAATAAAGTAAATACGAAAATCAAACACGGATAGAATTCAATGAAGACCAACAGCTCAGAACACAGTAATAGCAATAGGGGATCTCCCGGGATACCGTCCCGTAGTCCCAAACGTAAGTGCGCAGGGGAATCTCCCGAAAAACCGTTCCGTAGTCCCAAAATAAATAAACAGTGCTGGGGGATCTCCCGAAATATCGTTCCGTAGTCCCAAAGTAAATAAGCAGTACAGGGGATCTCCCGGAATACCGTTCCGTAGTCCCAAAGTAAATATACAATGCTGGGGGATCTCCCGAAATATCGTTTCGTAGTCCCAACGTAAATAAGCATGCAAACAATAGAATTACAACTACAACACGAAATTCTACGATTTAGACTAAGTCCAAGTCAACAAGGAAGCAGGAATTTTACTAAGAATGCTGCACAAAATTCAGGTAAGCAATTAAGACACGTAGTCATGCTGTTCTAAACTAAACAAGATAATTACATATGGTAGTGTAGCTCAGTTAAAGAAAAACAGATATTTTACTTAATGAAAACAGATTTTTTCAACAAATAGCCCATGTACGCGCTCGTCACCTCACGTACACAGCGCTCATATATCAAACAATACCAATTCCTAAGGGGAGTTCCCCCACACAAGGTTAGGCAAGCCACTTACCTCGAACCCAAAGGCCACTCAAAGCTCAATCACAGCTTTTCCTTTCAAACACTCCTCTGAACCAACAATATCTAGCAAATTACTAACCAAACGTTTCAAAATAAGCCTTAGGAATCACCCGCGATAACAAAAGACTCCTTTTAGGTCATTATTGAAAAAGTCAACAAAAGTTAACACCCGGGCCCGCTTGGTCCAAACCCGAAATTCGGACCAAAACCCGATTATTCATTCACCCCCGAGCCCGAATATACAATTGGTTTGGAATCCGACCTCAATTTGAGATCTAAATCCCCAAATTTCAAAATCCTTAGCTTCTACTCAAAAATCCCCAATTCCACCATGAAAACCATAGATTCTAGGTTGAAATCTTGTAGAATGAAGTGAATGATTGAAAGAAACTAGTTAGAATCACTTATCTATGATTTGGGGAAGAAAAGTTCTTTCGAAAATCGCCTCTTGTGTTTTAGGTTTTGAAAATTTGAAGAATGGGAGAAAAATCCCGTCCAAAATCATTTTAACCAGTTGCAGGTATCGCATTTGCGATCTGGGGTGCGCAAATGCAAACTTCTCTTCGCAAATGCAAAGATTTACCTGGGCATGCTAACATCGCAAATGCGACCCATGGTCCGCAAATGCGAACTGCCAGGATCGAAAATGCGATCAGTTCTTCGCAATTGCGTAGCTACCCCCCCCCTCCCGTCCACTGCTCACAAATGCGATAATTTCTTCACAAATGCGAGGCTCGCATTTGCGAGCCAGACCTGAAAAATGCGAAGTTTGCAGACCTAAAGCACACCAGCTGTGATTCCTAAGTTCAAAACACTCCGTAGCCTATCCGAACCCGAGCCCTCGGGGCTCCAAACCAAACATGCATACAAGTCTTAAAACATCATACAAACTTGCTCGTGCAATCAAATCACCAAAATAACACCTAAACCCACAAATTTAGCACCAAATAAAATGAAATTCTCAAGAACACTTTGAAATTTCTATTTTCTCAACCGGACGTCCGAATCACATCAATCCAACTACGTTTCTCACAAAATTTCACAAACATGTCTTAAATATTATATTGAACCTATACCTGGATCCGGAACCAAAATACGGACTCGATACCAACAAGATAAAACATCAATACTTTTCTTAAAAATCAATAATTTTTCAGATTTCAATTTTTAACAAAAATTCATAACTCGGGCTAAGGACCTCCGAATCTAATTCCGGGCATATGTTCAGGTCCTATATTTCGATACGGGCCCACCGGAACTGTCAAAGCACGAATCTAGGCCCGTTTACCAAAAAAGTTGACCGAAGTCAACTCAAATAAAGTTTTAATCAAAAAAATTCTTGTTTTTATCAACTTTCAACACAAAAGCTTTCAGGAAATACGCCCGAATCGCGCACGCAAATCGAGGAGGGATAAAATAAGGTTTTTAAGGCGTCAGAACACAGAATTTGGTTTTAATTCATAAGATGACCTATCGGGTCATCACACGATAGTACTCGATATTGCAATGTTTACTTACTTAATAGTAAAGATGAAGCAATAGATGCATTCAAGCAATGCAAAAATGAAGTTGAAACGCAACTTAACAAGAAAATCAAAATGATAAGAAGTGATAGGGGTGGTGAATACGAATCTCCTTTTGAAGAGATATGTTTAGAATATGGAATTATTCATAAAATAACGGCACCTTACACACCCTAATCCAATGGGATTGCGGAAAGAAAGAATCGTTCATTAAAGGAGATGATGAACGCATTATTGATAAGTTCTGATTTTCTATAGAACTTGTGGGGAGAAGCCATTCTTACGGCTAACCGGATACTAAGTCGAGTACCCCATAACAAAACGCAATCCATTCCATATTAAAAATGGAAAGGAAGGAAGCCCAACTTGAATTATTTTAAAGTGTAGGGGTGTTTGGCAAAAGTACAAGTTCCTAAACCCAAAAGGGTAAAAATAGGATCGAAAACCGTCGATTGTGTTTTCATAGGATATGCGACCAATAGTAAAGCATATCGATTTCTGGTTCATAAATTAAAAAATCCCGACATTCATAATAATACGGTTATAGAATCAGATAATGTTGAACTTTTTAAAAATATATATCCGTATAAATAGGAATGTGAGTCAATTAGTGAAGGATCTAAACGGCCTCGGGAAGAAAGAAAAGAAAGTACGTATAATCAGAAGGATCCAAGGCATAGTAAACGTCAAAGAACGTATACTTCATTTCGGCCAGATTTTGTGACTTTCTTATTAGAAAATGAGCCTCGAACATTTAAAGAAGCTATGTCTTCTTCTGAATCATTATTTTGCAAAGAGACAGTCAATAGTGAAATATAATCCATACTAAACAACCATACATGAAAATTGGTTGAACTTCCTCCAGGTAATAAACTATTGGGTTCTAAATGGATTTTTAAGAGGAAAATAAAAGATGATTGTACTATTGACAAATATAAGGCAAGACTTGTGGTCAAAGGATATAAACAACGAGAAGGTCTTGACTATTTTGATACATACTCTCCAGTTACAAGAATTACGTCCATACGAATGTTAGTAGCATTAGCTGCGGTATATGGTCTTGAAATTCATCAAATGGATGTTAAAACAGCCTTCTTAAATGGAGATTTGGAGGAAGAAATTTATATGTAACAACCTGAAGGGTTTGTGGGTCCAGGTAAAGAAAAGAAGGTATGTAGACTTGGTAAATTGCTTTATGGACTAAAACAAGCACCCAAACAATGGCATGCGAAATTTGACCAAACAATGTTGTCAAATGATTTCAAGATAAATGAATGTGATAAATGTGTGTACATTAAAAATGTTACAAATTACATAGTCATTGTTTGCTTATATGTGGATGATATGCTGATAATGAGTAATGACATTGCCAACATAAATGCGACTAAGCGTATGCTAACTAGCAAGTTTGATATGAAAGATTTGGAAGTTGCCGATTTAATTCTGGGTATTAAGATCCATAAGACTCCTCAAGGTCTGCATTGTCGCAATCTCACTACATTAAAATAGTACTTGAAAAATTTAAGTACTTAGATTTTAAAGTTGCAAGGACTCCAATTGACGTGAATCTTGCACTTGCGAAGAACAAAGGCCAAAGCATATCACAATTAGATTATGCTCGTGTGCTGGGATGTTTAATGTATATCATGAATTGTACTCGATCAAATATAGCTTGTGCTGTAAGTAAATTGAGTCGATACATGAGTAATCCAGGTCAATCTCACTGGATAATGAAACGAGTTTTGAGATATTTAAAACATACCCAAGACTTTGCTTTGCACTACAGTAATTATCCTGTGGTGATTGAGGGATACTGTGATGCAAATTGGATCACCGGTTCAACTGATTCTAAGTCCACAAGTGGATATGTATTCACTATTGGTGGAGGAGCGGTATCTTGGAAGTCGTCCAAACAAACTTGTATTGCCCGCTCTACAATGGAGGATGAGTTTATAGCCTTAGATAAAGCCGGTGAAGAAGCTGAATGGCTCCGGAATTTCTTGGAAGATATTCCTTTTGGCCCAAACCGTTGGCACCAATATGCATACATTGCGATAGTCAAGCGGCAATTGGAAGGGCTGGGAGTGTTATGTATAACGGTAAGTATCGTCATATACGATGAAGACATAAAACCGTTAGGCAGCTACTCTCTAGGGGGATCATCACAATTGACTACGTAAATTCAAGCGATAATGTGTCGGATCCACTTACAAAAGGCCAAACTAGAGATGTAGTTAAAAGATCATCGAGGGGAATGGGACTATGGCCAAGGACAAGTCATTGTGGCGGTAAAACTCTACCTAGAAGACTGGAGATCCCAAGATCTAGATTCAAGGAGATCAAACAAAGTCATTAATGACGGTTCAACATTGTCAACTAAAATTTTGGTCCATTCTCGTGATGAGACAATGTTCAGTACCAAGGATAAAGCAATAAGGCTTTTTAGTGGTTTCTAAATTTGATACTGGGGTATATCAAAGAGTGTATCTACGGGATGACACATTTAGGAATCACCTATGTAAGTGTGAAGTGTTAGTCGTTTCAAGGAAAATTTTGCAAGGCCAGTTCTATACGCACTTATGAAACCAGGCGGTGTTCATGGCTGAAACGAACATAACAATGAGAACCAAAGATGGTTAAGGGTTGATTGTGTGACTTATGGTTGTCTAGGTATACACAAAAGTTCGACAGTTCAAAGATATCAAATCTACTGATTGATCGAGTATATCCGACATAAGCTCACTACGGAAAGTTCAAAGGGAAGCCTACTTATCCAGACACGATTAATCCTTGCTTGTAAATCACAGAGTTATTCATGCATATCTCCGTGATATAGCCATTCTCCATTGTGGGGGATTGTTGGGTTTAAGCCTCTTTGAGCTTAAAAGAGGGTGAATGGGAAATGGTGGGAAAAATAAAAATTTGATTTTCCCTCCTTGACAAAGGGACATTGTCCCATATTGGAGGAGGAAAAGACTTTTGATGGGTATATATACAATTGCTCTTCTTCTAGCTCTTAAAGAGTTAAGAAGAAGGCAAGCCCCGCGCCGTCGTCGTCGCTCGGCTCGGCTTCGGCTTCAGATTCAGATTTGGTTAAATGATTGATTGATTCATTTTTCGGACCAAATTTATTTGTGAATATTAACGCAATATTAATTAATCCAAATTGGACCGTTACTGTAACGGTAATTCAATTTTCCTCCGTTTTAATTTTCTCATTATAATTGAATTTGGCGGTTTGCAGAAATGACCGTTTTATAAAACGACCATTTTGAGTTGCAACCTTCCATGAAGAGTTGTAACTCTCAGTATAACCCAACGTTTTTTGGCGATAAATACATGAACTCTCCCTCAGATTTTCCTTACGAAAATTCTGATTTCTCCTTCTTCATTCTGCATTGTTTTAACAGAAAAGAAAGCAGTAAATGTGATTTACTACTGTTCTTTGAGTTGGTCACTGGGGTTTGAAGTACCACTACACCAGTGAGGTTATCCGTTCTATCCTGGGAGAAAACAATCCTAAACCTCGGGTACTAGTATGGGATTAAGTTCCTTAAGGAAACACTATGAATTCAGTGGGCTCGGATTCGTTTTTGTTCTTCTACTTTTTTGATTTTTTCCATTGCTACTGGTTTTAAATATATTTTCGAATACAAATTACTAGCAATTACTAATAAATATCTATGATAATATGGTAGATCGGTAAAATGATAGCTATAATGCCATATAATAGAACAAATAAATAAAAAGGGCAGCCCGGTGTACTAAGCTCCAGCTATGCGCGGGGTCTGGGGAAGGGCCGGACCACAAAGGTCTATTGTACGCAGCCTTACTCTACATTTCTATAAGAAACTATTTTCACACCTCGAACCCATAATAGAATAAACTACACAAATCATGCATGTAAAAATAAATTACGTTGTCGTCGCATATAACGTGATTCCGAAAAACGCGGAGAAAATGTCACAACCCCGCAGAGACTTTCATTAATCTACACTTATTAAAGAGATTATACATACCTAAGAAAGAAGACAAAAGTTATTTATTTATTTTTTTAATAAAAGAGAGAGGACGAATAGGTTTCTTGATTCCATTATTTAGATTTTAGCTAGCATATCTGCAAAGTCAATCATGCTACACTATCCTAATTGTAAAATTATTTAATGAGTATTAACAAGAAGTGATGTCTGCACAATAATTGGAATATTAAGATAATGCATTAGTCAAAAAGAAAAAAAATGAAACACGTTTACGAACTACAAAAGGGTCCCACATACGGCTGCTGCAAGATTGAAATATTACATTAGTTTAGCAACTTTCATTAAAGCAGCAGCCAACGTGATGATGTTGAGATTTGAGAATATAGTAATTTAAAAACATTTTTATAAGCAACGAAGTAGGAAGTTATGCTCTTCTAATAATGAGAACGACACTTCTTTTATTATCTTAGAAATTGATTTGACATTATTATAGCAGCAGCAACAAAATTTAGGCTATATTTTAGTGAGAGGCCTTTAATTTATTTTTTTAAGAAAATATTTATATATATAGTCGATATCAAAACAAAATTTCACTGCTTCCGTTAGCTTGTCGCAATGCTTGAAAATATAGGAAAAAAGAAACAGAATATACAATTTAATTTATTCACTGTCCTTCAACCCTTATTTTAGAGAAAAGAATATAACTTAAAAAAGAGAATATACAAAGTACAAGTTTTCTTATAAGAAAGGAAAAAAAGAAGAAGAAGATTTGAGTTATACATTATAGCCCAATAACAATGTGAGGATATAAATTATCTAAAATGTATATCATTTTACACTGGCTTTGCCTTAGAGCCGGCCCTGAGTTTAACAAATAACAGACCACAAACGCATGAAGAATTTGAATTACGACTTAGGGGTATTAGTAATGCTGAATAGGATGTATTAGTAATGTTGGAATTAGTTATGCTTGCATTAGTTATGTTGACATATTTCTTATCCATTGTTTGGTTTGATGTATAAAAGCATTGCACAATTTCTAAAAGAATTGCTTGTGTACAAAAATGCCCTCAAAACCAGTCCATCACTCTAACGTTTTAAAAGAAACATATGTTGAGAAATGTTTTTATATGAAAAAGTTTAAAAGAAATTATATGATTTGTCTACCTATGTTGTAATATAGAACTAAATATTTATTTATAAAAAAATTTATATATGCTAAGTATTTATTTATTTATTTACTAGAGATATAATTTTATTTCTCACTATTTGGATTATTTTAAACTTGCATTAATATAACTAGCATATTTAATCAAGCATAAATTTTGAAGGACAATTTTATCTTTAACTAAGCTAATGCATGCATTAAAACACATTGCATTGCTAATACCATGGTTTTCTATGCATTAGTTATGCATAGGATAATACCAAATAGGATGTATAAGTAATGCATGCATAACTAATGCATATGTTCAAAATGTCTACCAAACAAGGTATTATTAATACATAAAGCTAATGCATTCATTATTTTATCTAATGCATCCTACCAAACGACCCCTTAAAGTAAAGGTGTTTATCGGTCGGTTTAGTAAGATTTTTAACTATTTTGGTTTTGTTATAAAACAACAAAAGAAGAAAAGAATATTGTAGAGAAAAGTAGAGAGAGAGGATTCTTATTGATTTGGGATGAATTACAATGGAATAGAACCTTCTATTTATAGGAGAAAAGTGACTTAACCACCAAGTAACAAAACCTAGAATCTCTCTCAAATATAGACATTCACCTTAAATACAATTCTATTCATAACACTCCCCCTTGAATGTCTATTCAACAGATAATGTGCCTCGTTAAAACCTTAACTAAAATAAAACCCAATGGAAAAAAGAATTTTAGTGAAGGAAAAAGATTACACATATCTAACAATACGCCTTTTGGTTGCCTCGTCAAAAATCTTGCAAGGAAAACCCAACGCGTATTAACTCCCCCTGATGAGAGCATCAATTCACATCCTTGAGCCTTCGCATCCCAATCTTGTACACTAGCTTCTTGAAGGTTGACATCGGTAGAGACGTGGTGGACAAAATAGCTATATTAACTCCAATGAATATGTTACACCTTGAAAATCCTCGCTATCACTTATCATGCTTATAGTTATAGCAAGATATAAATGTGCTCAAATTGCACTTAGGATGTAGTACTCATGACCAAGAATTCCTATGCTTTAAGCAATTTAAATCCTTTGGGGATTGTCGTATAAGTATAGTCAAATAAGTCATTTAAATAGACTTTAAATGCATATCAATTTTTCATGTCATGCTAGACATATAAGATATCAAAAACTGATTGCACTTACTATTGACTTTATACTTTCAAGTGTTTGAACTACATGTCTTTCATATGAAACCAATTCTATTCGAAATTATTTCTCTAGACTTAAGATCCTCATATATATTTAGCGGTATCATAGATGTCGTCGACGAACATTTTATATCAGTTTCAACCTCCTTATTTTTCATAAAGACATAACATAGAGATCTATTCATTCATATATTCAGGTACCTGAATCTCTCATGAGATTTTATGAAGTGTTATGTCATGTGATCTTCTAGATCACTTGCCTCCTTATATGATCATTTTGATCATTTGCTCATCTTCTTTATCAAGAATTTTATTTGAAACCTATTTGTCTATACGCTTTAAGCATAACTTATACTTTGTCCTTCTAGGACTTAATAAGAGCATTCGCAATGAGAATATAGTTACTTTCTTTGGGCCAGCAAATGTGTCTGGCATGCTTTGCAATATATTGCAAATGAATTATCTTTATATGAACTTCAAGTTCATATTATCTTATTCGAGGATCTAGATGTACAAATGATCATTCTTTTCACGTAACTTTTTCTCAACTGTTTATCATATCTCCCCCTCATGTTAGAAAAACTAACTTATTTCCTCAACTTTGAGAACCCATCTTTGTGCGTTATGGTATTAATCAAAATATACCCCGCACATCAATAATAATAAGATGGAATTATTTGGTTCCTGACCCTGAACCACTTGTGAGGGGAGAATGTAATATACTTTCGTATATAACGTATATCAAACTGATATAGACAACTTTGTTCTCAAAAGCAACAATTTAGCTATGAAGTGGAGGCACTCAATAAATTATTTTGCTAAATCAACTGTGATGTAAACCAACTTATCAAGATGAACTGTCTTGAATAGAAATCTGGAAATTATGCTCTAAATTAAATTATTGAGCAAGTTACCTCGCAAACATCAGGTTGCGGGTTAATAATAATCGCACATGTAACCATCTCATAGATGCATCTTATGTGGTATACATGGCGGGTGAATTGGCCCATATTCACCTTTGATATTTCCAGCATTCAGGGGATTCAATCTCAATTTTAGTTGGTATATTAATTAATGAGAACATGCAACATAAGAGAATTCATAAAGAACTTTCTAGTTCTTTAATATTTACCCATGTGAATTCTCTTTTATTTTTGCACATCATACTTAAATTGATATGGCTAAACTGATTATGCCAACTGGATAAGTTATCAATATTGATAAACTTTAGGTTTACACCATGACGTGTGCAATTATCAATAAACTTCAAGTTTATTATGATATGGGTTTTTATATCAATAAACTTCTACTTTATTGTGGCATTCTTTTATTTATGTAGTACAAATTGGAGAATAAAGTGGGTAGCTTTTCACATACATATTACCCCGCTACAAGTTATAGTAATAGAAGATATTGAATCTTTCCTTTATTTATAGTTTCAATATAATCAACCGCTTTCGCCTATACTTGGAAACTGAATAAATTTCTTCGAGACTTAGTACAACACAATACCTTATAGGTAATCAGTTGTGTTTCTCCAAAATAGTATAATTGGCTCTTGCAGAATTCTCAATTAATTTTGTAGTACCACATATTCATCAACATCCATATGGTGAATATCTCTTTTAAAGTGAAAGTTATACAATTATTGTTATGGTCAAAATTATATGCAAGATTTGTTTCTTGCATTACCGTTGTCTTTTAATAATCACATTGCCAAAATATTTTGGCGTACAATAAGTACGTGACCAAGGATCATTTATGCCATAATAATGAAATTATTTTTTTATTTCCCCTCAAACCTCATTCTAGAGGTGAGTGTGGTATGTTCACTACCACTAGCACGTTCATATTCTTCCAAGAATGAATATGCATTCATAAATCATATGTTGTCACATTCACATCATGAATGGACCATAATCATCTATACGTGCTTTACAAAATCTCAAGTCATATCGATGACAAAGATTACTTTCACAGAGTGAAGGATTATTTTGAGAATCCTTATTATTCTCATTATCACAATGATGACGATTATAATTTCGTCTATTGTCACGTCCACATCCACTGATACCTTCACTGTAATAATTTTGTCTTCTTTCAGACTTATCACATATTGCTATCATATTCTCTTAAGGGAATAAAGCAAATTCAATGCGACGGGTTTTCACTTCTTATGCTCACGATCATACATGATTTTGATCATGGCAAGACATAGAAATTTTACCACTTCGAGTGGTTATAATTTCTTACTAACTCCATTAGAGTTATAATCAAAATTTATTTTCTTTGCTTGTATTTAAAATCAAATTATAGAATAAAAGAGAAAAATATGGTAAAATACATACCTTAAATCCAGAATTTAATCATGAAGGAAGTTCATGGAACAATTGACAATCATTATATTCAATCCCAAAGCTTCTACTCAATTGGTTAGAGTCTCGTGTTGATAATGTGGTATAAAATAATGAAAGAAGAACAGAATATTGTAGAGAAAAGTAGAGAGAGAGGATTCTTATTGATTTGGGATGAACTACAATGGAATAGAACACTCTATTTATAGGGGAAAAGTGACTTAGCCTCCAAGTAACAAAACCTAAAATCTCTCTCAAATATAGACATTCACCTTAAATATTCTATTTATAACAGGTTTAGAATTTTTCATAAGTTTCTTAATTATTACTACACCAATAACATACTAAAATTTTTGGTTTCGATTCAGTAATTCCATATATATCAAATTATGCACACCCTTACTTAAAGGACTTTCGCATAATTAATTTTCTTTCGTTAAAAAAACTTTAACAGCAGCAATTGTTACCTTTTATCTTTATTCACAGAAGGCACTAGGCATATCCTTGGAAACCTTCATAATATAGAGGTCGTTTGGTATAATTGTGGGATAAATAAAGATATCCTAGAAGGTGGAATATTCCATGAAACTTGTTATCCCACATTTTATATAGGATAGTTAATTTCACCATTTTAATATAAAATTTATCACGGAATTAACTAAGACATGTGATATGATCAAATATAGGATAAACACAATCCCAAATTTTAATCCTTATCTCTTATATCAAACAGTGCCTTAAAATTTTAAGTAAACCTTAGCACCAACAATAACAATAAACTCAGTGGAATCCCACAGATGGAGTCTGGGGAAGGTAGAGAGATTGTTTTCAATATACTCTCGGCCCAAGAAACAGGGATTTACGTAAACCTCCCGGGACCTAGGGCCCGTTTGGCCCTAAAAAAGATTCCTTTTTTTCAAAAAAATTCACTTTTTTTTTTCGAAATCAGTGTTTGGCCATGAATTTTTCGATTTTCACTTGAAGATTAATTTCAGAATTTTTCGAAAATTTGAGAAACTCCAAAAAAAAAATATTTTCAAAATTTTCACTTCAAATCACCCACAAAAATTCAAAAACAATCCAAAATTATATCTATGTCAAAACACAACTTTAATTTTTAAATACAATTTTTACTTTGTTGGCCCAAGAACAGGTGAAGATTTGAAGATTGACAAAAGAACTCAGACATGGACCAGGTCCATCTTGTGAAGCACAGTCATGATCTATATGCACATGTGAGATGCACGTGAAGGAGATAAGTCAAATTGATCGAGCAGCAATATCTCCTGATCTGATCGAAAAGGTTGCATATTGGATAAGGAGAGATAGACTCCTTACATAAAGAGAACACAATCTAGGATAAATATTGTAACGACCCGACCGGTCGTTTTGAGCTTTTTGCACTTTAATCGCCAGTTCTCGGGCATGACTTGCACCGTGTAATGTATTATGACTGATGTAGACCGTTTGTTTTGGTTTTTCAGAAAAATCGGAAAAGAATTTGAAAGAACAGTCTCAGTTGAAAGCTTGGAATTTGAAAGGTTTGACCAAGAGTTGATTTATTTTTATATGAGCTCGGATCGGAGTTTTTATGATTTGGTTAGCTTCATTGGGTGATTTATGACTTAGGAGCGTGATCGGAATTGGTTTTGGAGGTCCGATGTAGAATTAGGCTTGAATTGGCGAAGTTAGTATTTTGGTGAATTCCGGTTGATAGGTGAGATTTTGATCGGAGGGTCGGAATGGAATTCCGAGAGTTGCTGTAGCTTCGTTATGTGATTTGGGATGTGTGTGCAAAATTTTAGGTCATTCGGAGGTGATTTGGTTGGGTTTTTGATCAAATGCGTGTTTCGGATGTTTTTGAAGAACTTAGGCTTGAATTCGATGAGTTTTGAGTAATTTGATGTTGTTTGAGGTGTTTTGATGATTGGAACAAGTTTGAATGAGGTTATGGGTTATGTTGGTAGGTTTGGTTGAGGTCCCGAGGGCCTCGAGTGAGTTTCGGATGGTCAATCGGACTATTTTCTAAGTTTAAAAGTTGCAGAATTTCAGTTCAGGTGTTGCAGAGATTTATCTTTTCGCGTTCGCGTAGAAGGAAATTGGAAGGCAGGAATTTAAGCCTTCGCGTTCGCGTTTGAAGAACCGCGTTCGCGGAAGGCTAAGATATTGGGCTTCGCGTTCGCATGGACCTGCTCGCGTTCGCGTATAAGGAGTTGGGGTCCAGCGGATTTGCTCTTCGCGTTCGCATCATGTGAGTCGCGTTCGCGTAGGTATGAGGAATAAAGCATCGCATTCGCGGTGTGGGTATCGCGTTCGCCTAAGATTAATTTAGGTTAAAATAAAAATGTGCTTCGCGTTCGCGAGGCTGAGGTCGCGAACGCGATGAAGGAAGTTCAGAACTGGGCAGAATGTTTTAAGTCACTTCATCCGCGATTTTGGGTCATTTTTCCTCCATGGTTGATCATTTTGAGAGCTTCTTGGTGGATATTAAAGAGGGATTCAAGGGGAATCGATTGGAGGTAAGATTTTTTAACTTAAAACTCGTTTTTATTGTGTAATCTACCTAGAAATTCATGGAACTTAAGCAAAATTGGAAGAAACTAGAGCTTGAGATTTTGAAATTTGATTTAGGGATTTGAGGGACCATTTGAGGTCGGATTTGAGTACTTTTGGTATGTATGAACTCGTGAGGAGATGAGGAACCTATTGATGTAAAAAATTTTGAGTTTCGAGAAGTGGGCCCGGGGCTCGGGTTTTGCTAATTTTGAGATTTTTGATATTTTTCGATTGTTTTCGATTGGGTATTGTTCCCTTAGCATATTGTGATGTATTCGCTCTGATTTTGGATAGATTCGACGCGCGTGGAGGCCGAATTAAGAGGCAAAGGCGTCGCGAGCTAGAGATTTCGCCGGTTCAAGGTGAGTAATGATTGTAAATGATATCCTGAGGGTTTGAAACCCCGGATTTGCACACCGTAGTGCTATATTGAGGTGACTTGCACGCCGGATAACGAGTGTGGGGTAGAGCACCGTTGAGAGATTGTGACTTGGTCCGTCCCGATTGACGATTTTACCGCGTATTTGACTGAAATTTATTTGTTATCAACATGATTTGGGCTGATTGCCAAATTTGGGCTTCGTGCCAATTATCTGAACCCTTCGGGGACTTTTATCACTGTTTCCTCACTATTTTGATATACTACTTGAACTCAGTCCTGTTGATTATACTGTTATACAAACTCAGCCGCTTTAATTGAACTTTGAGACTTAAATGATATTTCCACTATTGTTTGGGCTGAGCACTACTATTTATTTGATGCCCGAGGGGCTTATGATGTTTTCTGGACTGAGTGAGGCCGAGGACCATATGTGAAGATATGTTGAGTGATGTGAGGAGGCTTTCAGGCCTTGAGTGTGATGTGAGAAGGCTTTCAGGCCTTGAGTGTGATGTGAGAAGGCTTTCAGGCCTTGAGTGTGATGTGAGGAGGCTTTCAGGCCTTATGAGTGATGTGAGAAGGCTTTTAGGCCTTATGTTATATGCCACGAGGTGGCTTGATATTGCGCTTGGGCCATAAGGGGCCCCTCCCGGAGTCTGGACACCCCCAGTGAGCGCCGTCGACGAGATACGGATCGGGTTGCACGCCGCAGCGAGATGTGGATCGGGCTGCACGCCGCAACTACTGTTCTGAGAGTGATTAGAGAGAGAGAGCCCGAGGGGCTGAGAGTGTTTCTGAGAGTGAGCCCGAGGGGCTGGTACTGTTTTGAGATATTGCCCGAGGGGCGAACTTTTACGTGCTCATCTCGCATATCTACTTGCCTTTTTACCTGTTATACTTTGGTATTTGTGCCCGAGGGGCGGATTTTTCTGTGCTTATCAGCACTATCTGTTTTGAAATCGTTTCGTAACTATTGAAAAGATCATTTTAAAGGAGATTTAAACTAAGCCAATATATTTCTAAAGATTTCACAGCTTCACTGTTTTTCTCTAAGGATTGTACCCTGCTTCTATACAGCATGTTGGTTGCATTACGTAATTTCTTACTGCTCAGTTGTTATTTACCTTTATTACTCACTGAGTTGGAGTACTCACTTTACTCCCTGCACCTCGTGTGCAGTTGCAGGTATTTATTCTCCCGGTAGCGGGTATTGGCTGTTTGGAGGTAGAGCTGTAGTAGTTTAGCGAGGTGACTGCCAGCGTTCGCAGCACCGTTTCTTTCTATGTTATTCATTATTCTTGTTCAGTGTATTTCTAGACTTGTAAATGTAACCACATCCTTATAGATGCTCATGACTTTTGACACCCCGATTAGGGCTGTGTCGGGATAGTTCTACTATTATTATCTATGTTTCCGCAAATTATTGTTATTAAATCATGCTTCATAATTGCTTAAATGGTGATTTACTGCTTAAAAGAGGTGTTCTGTATTGGTCTGGCTGGCCTTGTCTTCACGAGAGGCGCCATCACGACCGAGTTTGGGAGTTGGGTCGTGACAAGTTGGTATCAGAGCCTAGGTTACTAGGTCTCACGAGTCATGAGCAGGTTTAGTAGAGTCTCGCGGATCGGTACAGAGACGTCTGTATTTATCCTAGAGAGGCTGCAGAACCTCTAGGAAAACTTCACATTCTTGAATCCTTATCGTGCGTCCTTGATTCAGCTTGAAAAGAAACTCTTGAAATTCCTTCCACGCGTTTGTATGCACGCATGAGCGCTCAGTATCAGATGTGCCTTGATGGCTTGTGATTCCCCGATTAAGGGGCGAGTTGTGATCTCTGTGAGTTTGATGTTGGGCCAGTCTGGAGGGCTTGAAGCCAAATCTTTGCCTATGGCTTGAGCACCGACGTGCTGATTGTGTGAGTAAGTGTTTTGAACTTATATGTTCGGTATTGTCCTTATTAGTGGAAGTGACGGCTGGGTAGTTATGTAAAGAGTGTATTAGTACTGCGAGATGTATCTATGTGACTTGGAAGTGACGAGGAAGGTCTGCTGGATGGTAGATGAACTATTAAGTGTATAATTTCCATTGTGATTAGATGTGTAGCTTCGAGTTATGGGCGCGTGAAGAATCTTTTCGTGTCTCCTAGTTGGGAGTGAAGTAAATTTTATGTTGCGCTATGAGTTCAGACTCAGGAAGACTAAGTGACTGCGGACAGTTTACGACGGTGGAAGGTATACAGAAATATTATATTGAGGCAAGCAGGTGGGTTATCTCCTGCGGAGCGATCTGAAGTGGTGTGATCCCGATGTGTATGTTAGAAGATCTCATGTGTAATTGAAAAGTACGTGTTGAAATGTGAAATTTTGGGTCGCTTAAGAGAGTGGGCTTAACTGTTGCGGGGATGAATGCGAGGTTTGTAGAAGATTTACAGTACTAGATAATCTGTGTTTTCACAAACTTATAAATGATTTGAGTTTAATCTCGCTATGGTATGGTAGCATCAATAGAGTAAAAGTGTTATGAGTTATTGAGCGTATCTTGATCTATGGCTTCGAGCCAAGTGGGGGAGTCAGCTGTGAGCAGTTGATTGCACGATTAGGTTCTATGTTGGTTCCAGTTTGGGGCATGCGAGTGAATTAGCTATGGCTCGAGTAAAGGAAAATTTCGGCAAAAGTTATATTATGCTTTATAGGGTATGAGAATCACGGAATGTCTAGAGTTGTTATTGGTAAAGAATGCTCGGTGCATAGAGCAGGAAGTTGCTTGGTTGTACTGGGATGAGGATTTCATTCTGCAGTATCAGAGTGCCAACGAGGCACGGGCGATTCTGTTCGTTGGGTCAGGTAAATGGTAGCTTGAATAAGAGGGAATGACTTGCGAGAATAGTTCTAATGTGTTCAAGAGTTTGTATACATCAATTGAGTGCTCTAGAGTTGCATGTGTGGTTAGAAACTGTATTTTCATTGGAAGGGGTTCAGATTTGTGGTATTTCTATGTTAATTATGGAGTTCTATGTATCATTATCAGGAAAGTAAAGGTAGCAGATTCGGATTCGCAGGAAGTTCTTCAGATTGAAGTATTCGGGAGCGTGATGTTTCTGGTAATATTTGAGAGAGTATTCAGCGGCTTATAGGTCCTAGACAGTGTGGTCTTGTGCTTGGGTCTCGTGTAGTGAGCCTAGGACCGAGAGATTGTGGTCCTACAACAAGAGGGAGCATCAAGTTGAAAATGAATCAGAAGGAAATTCAAATAGATGGAATGGTTTGATAGTAGACCGAGTCGGTATGGAAAGGATATGAGTAATTCCTTGTGTGTGTTCGAGGTAATGAATTCTTACAAGTATTTTGCAGAAATGCTCTTGGGTTTTGATGGCTTGCTTAGCTTGGTCTAGTTAGAATGATTCAGCCCTGGCAGTTTAGTTTGTGCAAATGGAATTGGGAAAGAGTTCTTGTTGGGTTTTACCGTGGTTTGGAGATGTATATTTTCTATGGGCATGCGGAGCATGGGATGTGTAATGATTTTTCTTCTAAATGGGATCAATGGAAGTTATTGGCTAGATGAGTTACAGTTCAGTTCTGAAAGGAAGTTCATAAAACTCTTAGGCAACGGGTAGCCTCAGGTAATCAAGGAAATGGTACTGCTAATCGAAAGTGATTGGGCGGGCGTATATGTTTCAGAAAAAGGGTAATGTGATCAAACTGATGATACTTCGGTAGTATTGCGGCACTTTCTTGTTGGGTCGACTGGTGATATTCGGGTTGCTTGGTGGCACAGGGAAATTTTAGACTATCTATCGTAGGATGATTGGGTATTAAAGGTATGGCATCTGTTCGGACGGCGAAATTTGGATCGGATATGATGATTCATGTGCTGGGTGTATGTGGAGACGGAAGTTCTCGTATTCAGGCTATGATGTGGTATGTTAGATTCGAATGTGTTCCTTGTGGTCGGGCATGTCGCCGGGCGAGGTTGTTGATTTCGGTATTGATTTGGTGCCGGGCACCGTATCGTAGGGCACCGGCGGAGTTAAGGAGTTGTGAGAATAGCTTCAGGATCCCTTAATAAGGAGTTCGTTGGTAGACCAATGTGGATGCGTGTCCTAGCTTGAGTCGGCTTGGTTGGCTCCGAATTGTATGGTTGAGGGATATGTGGATTCGATTGTTTTTGAGCTTGTTAGTGATTCGGGGAGATCTATGAGTTGCTTTTCTCTGTTGTGAGACGTTAAGATTTGTTGGTTATGGGCACATGTGGTGAGGTTCTATCGGGAATTCATAGTGGAAGTCGAGCAGGAAGAGTAATTTGGTGTTGCTCGGTGAATGGAGTATCGGTTATAATCTATCGGGTTGCGTGGCGTGTGTTATTTGTTTCACCGTGGGTGTAATGATTTGCTTTGGTTCAAGACATCAAATTGTGTGAGGCTGTCGATTCTTGAGCATAGTGATTTGAGGTGTTTCATGTGTAACAGTGTTTGGATAGGATCACGCATTGTAGCGAGGCTACGTGGAAATATGACCTTTCGGGGTAGATTCATGTGTTCTATTTCTATGATGTGAGACGGGGTCTCAGCTCTGTGTTGTGATGGTACTGATGAGCTTGAGGTACAACTCTTTCGTTTGGGGTCATTTTCATGATTTGAGGATATTCAGACTGTTTCTTATTGGTGCGCGAATTATGTAAGTTGTGGCTTAGGCCTGTATCGATATGTCATGTCACTAGAGAGGTGTGTTGGATTCGAGGTGATCGTTGGGGTCATTAATGAATACGAACGAATTTGATTTCAGCTTGTCGGAAGGATAATATCAAGGTTCGGCTCGGAAATCTGCTATGGTATTAGCCAAAAGGGAAGTGGCTTCATGAATGGTTGACCTGAGAAATCGTTATGGTTTATTACGTGTTTCATTTATCGTTGGCAGTATATGAAAGTGTCGGAATGATACTTTAGCTAATAAGAGGTTTTCTATCGATATTTGGTTGTTGTGGGCAGCTGCTGTGAATGGAAGTTATCGCGGCATGTGTTTGAGTTATGTGGTATATCGTACAATTGCACCTGAGGTTGCAGGCATGGGCTATTACAGCTGGTTCGGGACTATTCAGAGTGTAGGTGTGAGGTTTTGATCGTAATGATAGTTTCAGAAGTGAAAGTGTGGTTCTATGGCTTATGGACTAGGATGGATTGTGAAATTTCAGCTATGTTGTGTTATCGGACCTATATGAGATAGGGTGACTTGGGATCACCCCCGGGTATATGCATGGTAAGGTTATTCAGCGAGTGTTTGGCTTTTAGAACAACTCTGGGTACGTTCGAGGACGAACGTGTGTTTAAGTGGGGGAGGATGTAACGACCCGACCGGTCGTTTTGAGCTTTTGCACTTCGCCAGTTCTCGAGCATGACTTGCCCCGTGTAATGTATTATGACTGATGTAGACCGTTGGTTTTGGTTTTTCAGGAAAATCGGAAAAGAATTTGAAAGAACAGTCTCAGTTGAAAGCTTGGAATTTGAAAGGTTTGACCAAGAGTTAACTTATTTGTATATGAGCTCGGGTCGGAGTTTTTATGATTTGGTTAGCTTCATTGGGTGATTTATGACTTAGGAGCATGATCGGAATTGGTTTTGGAGGTCCGGTGTAGAATTAGGTTTGAATTGGCGAAGTTGGTATTTTGGTGAATTCCGGTTGATAGGTGAGATTTTGATTCGAGGGTCGGAATGGAATTCCGAGAGTTGCTGTAGCTTTGTTATGTGATTTGGGATGTGTGTGCAAAATTTCAGGTCATTCGGAGGTGATTTGGTTGGGTTATTTATCAAATGCGTGTTTCGGAAGTTTTTGAAGAACTTAGGCTTGAATTCGATGAGTTTTGAGTAATTTGATGTTGTTTGAGGTGTTTTGATGATTGGAACAAGTTTGAATGAGGTTATGGGTTATGTTGGTAGGTTTGGTTGAGGTCCTGAGGGCCTCGGGTGAGTTTTGGATGGTCAATCGGACTATTTTCTAAGTTTAAAAGTTGCAGAATTTCAGTTCAGGTGTTGCAGAGATTTATCTCTTCGCGTTCGCGTAGAAGGAAATTGGAAGGCATGAATTTAAGCCTTCGCGTTCACGTTTGAAGTCCCGCGTTCGCGGAAGGCTAAGATATTGCGCTTCGCGTTCGCATGGACCTGCTCGCGTTCGCGTATAAGGAGTTGGGGTCCAGCGGATTTGCTCTTCGCGTTCGCATCATGTGAGTCGCGTTCGCGTAGGTATGAGGAATAAAGCATCGCGTTTGCGGTGTGGGTATCGCGTTCGCGTAAGGTTAATTTTGGATAAAACAAAAATGTAAGGAAGTTCAGAACTGGGCAGAATGTTTTAAGTCACTTCATCCGCGATTTTGGGTCATTTTTCCTCCATGGTTGATCATTTTGAGAGCTTCTTGGTGGAGATTAAAGAGGGATTCAAGGGGAATCGATTGGAGATAAGATTTTTGAACTTAAAACTCATTTTTATTGTGTAATCTACCTAGAAATTTATGGAACTTAAGCAAAAATGGAAGAAACTAGGGCTTGAGATTTTGAAATTTGATTTGAGGATTTGAGGGACCATTTGAGGTCGGATTTGAGTACTTTTGGTATGTATGAACTCGTGAGGAGATGAGGAACCTATTGATGTGAAAATTTTCGAGTTTCGAGAAGTGGGCTCGGAGCTCGGGTTTTGCTAATTTCGAGATTTTTGATATTTTTTGATTGTTTTCGATTAGGTATTGTTCCCTTAGCATATTGTGATGTATTCGCTCTGATTTTGGATAGATTCGACGCGCGTGGAGGCCGAATTGAAAGGCAAAGGCGTCGCGAGCTAGAGATTTCGCCGGTTCGAGGTGAGTAATGATTGTAAATGATATCCTGAGGGTTTGAAACCCCGGATTTGCACACCATAGTGCTATATTGAGGTGACTTGCACGCCGGATAGCGAGCGTAGGGTAGAGCACCGTTGAGGGATTGTGACTTGGCCCGTCCCGATTGACGATTTTACCGCGTATTTGACTGAAATGTATTTGTTATCAACATGATTTGGGATGATTGCCATATTTGGGCTTCATGCCAATTATCTGAACCCTTCGGGGATTTTTATCACTTTTTCCTCACTATTTTGATATACTACTTGAACTCAGTCTTGTTGATTATACTGTTTTACAAACTCAGCCGCTTTAATTGAACTTTGAGACTTAAATGATATTTCCACTATTGTTTGGGCTGAGCACTACTATTTATTTGATGCCTGAGGGGCTTATGATGTTTTCTGGATAGAGTGAGGCCGAGGGCCATATGTGAGGATATGTTGAGTGATGTGAGGAGGCTTTCAGGCCTTGAGTGTGATGTGAGAAGGCTTTCAGGTCTTGAGTGTGATGTGAGAAGGCTTTCAGGCCTTGAGTGTGATGTGAGAAGGCTTTCAGGACTTGAGTGTGATGTGAGGAGGCTTTCAGGCCTTATGAGTGATGTGAGAAGGCTTTCAGGCCTTATGTTATATGCCACGAGGTGGCTTGATATTGCGCTTGGGCCGTAAGGGGCCCCTCCCGGAGTCTGCACACCCCTAGTGAGCGTCGTCGACGAGATATGGATCGGGTTGCACGCCGCAGCGAGATGTGGATCGGGTTGTACGCCGCAGCGGTTACTATATGATACTGTTCTGAGAGTGATCAGAGAGAGAGAGCCCGAGGGGCTGAGAGTGTTTCTGAGAGTGAGCCCGAGGGGCTGGTACTGTTTTGAGATATTGCCCGAGGGGCGAACTTTTACGTGCTCATCTTGCATATCTACTTGCCTTTTTACCTGTTATACTGTGGTATTTGTGCCCGAGGGGCGGATTTTTCTGTGCTTATCAGCACTAACTATTTTGAAATCATTTCATAACTGTTGAAAAGATCATTTTAAAGGAGATTTAAACTGAGCCAATATATTTCTAAAGATTTCACATCTTCACTGTTTTTCTCTAAGGATTGTACCCTGCTTCTATACAGCATGTTGGTTGCATTACGTGATTTCTTACTGCTCAGTTGTTATTTACCTTTATTACTCACTGAGTTGGAGTACTCACTTTACTCCCTGCTCCTCGTGTGCAGTTGCAGGTATTTATTCACCCGGTAGCGGGTATTGGCTGTTTGGAGGCAGAGCTGTAGTAGTTTAGCGAGGTGACTGCCAGTGTTCGCAGCGCCGTTTCTTTCTATGTTATTCATTATTCTTGTTCAGTGTATTTCTAGACTTGTAATTGTAATCACATCCTTATAGATGCTCATGACTTGTGACACCCCGATTAGGGCTGTGTCGGGATGGTTCTACTATTATTATCTATGTTTTCAGAAATTATTGTTATTAAATCATGCTTCATAATTGCTTAAATGGTGATTTACTGCTTAAAAGAGGTTCTATATTGGTCTGGCTGGCCTTGTCTTCACGAGAGGCGTCATCACGACCGGGTTTGGGAGTTGGGTCGTGACAAAGATAGTGTTAGAGTTTGAGATAATCATGAACTCTTCTACGATAGAAGAGCAGCAATTGAATCCCAGTCAAACTCTGATCACTAACCTATTAAATGTTAGTGTTGTTTTCTTTTACAGGTAATGCACACAAGCAGATGTTAAACTTAAATTGAGAGCAAAAGAGCAAGGCGATTTTGCAAGCAATTTATGTGTGATTCGAATGTGCAATCCTGAAGTTACTTGAACGAGATAGAAGAACCAGTTCCTAGTGTCTATCTTTTATTCTAGTTCAATTGTAGTAGGTGATTTTACATTGTACCTTTCAGCTTTCATAGAAGCAATTGTATTAGGTACCTAAAGTGTTCAAGTTAGAGTTAACTTGAAGTTGTCGCAAAAGTTGAGGCTGTGTGCCACAACGGGATCAGAGTTAATCCTTAGGTTTACAAAGAGTTTTTGTAAATGTTGTTTTGGCTCAGTGCTTTTAGTAGAAGTTTGGGAAAATCCTACTGCGTAGTAGGTCATGGTTTTTTCACCTTTTGAGCCAGGTATTTTCCACGTAAAAATCTCTATGTTCTTTATTTTATGTATTTATTATTTTGCAAAAAGCAGTAGTTGTAACATCTAGAAGAACTAGGTTCTTCTATTGCGAAAATTGAGTACCACACAAATCACCCCCTCCCCCCTTATGTGGTGTTGACGCTTAAAACATCATACTTGAATTTTTTTTCTACTTTTTTCGAAAATTTTCAATTCTTATGTCCTAACGCCCACCTAGGGTCTATTTAGAAAGTCACCTAGTAATTGGAATCAGTGTAATTACTAGGGTGTAATTACATAGCCTAGTAATTACGACGATCTGTTTGTTTGTCATAACGTAATTACAGTGTAATTACAAGTGTACTATTTGGTTGCACAAGTGTATTACACAATTAAATTAAATTTTAAATGAAATAATTATCAAAATTTAAAAGCTATATAATAAATATATGCCTATAAATATTTTTTTATAAGTATAAATGATATTGGATTTGGTATTTAAGATCCATATATTTTCTTGATATTCATTAATTAGTAATCATATATTTATAGCTAATATTGCAAATATAATTGATATATATTTTTCAAATTAATAATTTTTAGTTTAATTAATTATAAAAACTAAAAACTTACGTTTTCTAAGTAATCATGGAATGTATGTTTGATAAAATAAATTAATATTTATAAATATAATGTCATAACATTATGCAAACATTTGACAAAACTAATCTAAAAATTCTAACTAAAAAATGAACAACATGCAATGTGAAATAACAAGTCAATACTACTAAAATAAGTAAATTGGAGCAATATATATAACACAATTTTAAAATCCCGCAAAAAAAAAATACTTTAACATATATCAAATTCCAACATAATAAAAATAAGTTCTAATATAGCTTAAGATTAGGAAACATAATAAGTTTATAACCTCATTTAACAACGAAATTCTACTTTAATGACATCACTCATCATATGCCATATTTGTTAATGACTCCTTATTTCTAATATTAGGAGATGTAGTTTCAAAAACTAGAATAATATTGCGGTTACGCAAATGAAAAAAATAAAACAAATAAGAAATAAAATATACGAGCAACTACATGGAATCACGCAAAGTAAAGGTAGATAAATAAAAGATAAATAATGTATAAGAAAAATATATTTTAAATTTAAAAAAAGAAATTAAAAAGTAATAATAAAACTAAAAAATTAAATAATGGAAATAAAGACAACAACAACAACAACATACCATTATTATCCCACACCGTGGGGTATGGGTAAGGTAGTGTGTACGCAGACCTTACCCCTACCTTGTGAGGATAGAGATGTTGTTTCGAATAGAAGTAGAAGCACCATAATAAAGTAATAAAGAAAATAAATTAAAATAAAAATAAAAAAGGAAGAAATTAAAATTAACCCTGTAATTAAATAGTGTACCACCAATTCTCACTTCCCCCTTGAGAATTGGAGAGTGTATTTATACTCCTCCAATTAAACCCAATTCATGCTGACCAAGTAATTAATTGGCCAGACAAACATGTTAAATTGTATAATTACACTCAATTATACTCAAATTCAATACCTATGTGGCTTTCTAAACAGGCTCCTAATATAGACACACAAAATTAATGGGGTTTCCTAAAATCCGAAAATAGTAAAACCTCCAGTCAAACTTTATTAAATGATAAATGTAAACCAACCAAACAGGAAATACTCTTAAATAGAGCTGAGCTACCAATATAACCATAAATAATGTAAAATTTCACGTGATTCACACGCGCGGCTATGAAGCTTGAGAGAACCCATGAGAAGGAATAAATTGCTGTTGTCATGTAAATAAAAAAACCTGCTGGTTTTGGACAGAACCTTGGGCGGACATGCCGGCTTTTAGGTAAGTTATAGTATCCAAAACTTTTATACAAACACGCGTACATAGACGTGTCTTGTCTTTAATTGGTCCGCCGAATGGGGCGGCGAGCCGATCATTTTGGGCCCCACCACAAATGCATTACCCTGAGGAAACAAAAAGGGACCCGCCGACCCGCCGCCAACCGTCCGTAACGGATCCATATCATGCGGCGGTTTATTGAGCACCGCCGAGTCGCCGACAACTCGCCTTCACCAATTATCTCCGGTTCCATTTAGTTCCCTATCTTACAGTTACTATATTTTAGTAAAATTTTTGTTGGAAATAATGAATTTCAACAAAATTAAAGTTTTGATCTCATAAATATCAAAATAATACCAAGTTTTTTTTTCAATGTACCTTGGTTATATTTTAATATTTTCTTAGTAAACTTTGAAGTAATTATATTGCATTTCACTAAGCACCTCTAATTGTGTCATCAAAAATTCGTTAGTCATAATATGAATTGCATTTAAACTAATGATATATATGGCATTTTTAGTTACCATAATTGAAAATTTGTTGTTTACTCTATTATTTCTAAAAAAAGTTTAAATCCTCCGAGTTATGTTTTATTTATTGCAGAATAAAAAATGTTAAGACGTAACCTTTTATAAAAGTAATTAATTAAATTAATTCAATATAACGATATACACTACGTGAATTTCTATCACGTAACGTAAATGACAAAATTTATTTATTTCGTGTCGACAAATTTATCCTTTTTTAAACTTAATTCAACAAAGAATTAAGTTTGCAACATGATTTGGTATTTTCCCTCAAATTCCCATAGAAAATAGTTTCTCCTCCACATTTTTTGAGCTAAAAAAGAATACCCAAATTTATTTATTTTTTGGTTACTAAAAATGCCTAAATTTTAAAAAAAAATTTCTATTCTTTTCTTCCATTTCTTGCTCCGATTCCGAAACGTGGCATCTTGAAATAAAATACAGACAAATAGCCCATGCACCTCTCAATTACATTTAAAGCAGTCACATAATGTATAGATACAAAATTGTATACGTACATCCCACGTATCCCAATTTACCATACAAAATTCAAAAATGCCACGTAATATTTGTGGTCCCCACATTTCATCAGTCAAAGCCTCCATTGACTGTGCTCCCCTTAACCAGTTTCCTATTTAAGCAGCTCTTTTCCCCCTACATTTCCTCTCAGCCGTGCCCTAATTCTCTATAATGACTCATTCAAATTTCATGTGCATTTTCTTACGTACAAATTAGAAGTAATATATATAGATATAACACGTACAGAAAGTGGCGGAGTGTACGTAAATGGCGCCGAAAGAAAAAGGTACGGCGGCGATGCCGACGGTGACGGCGGCGGGGAAAGTGAACGGAGTTTCAAAGGAGGTGCATTATAGAGGTGTACGGAAAAGGCCGTGGGGGAGATATGCAGCGGAAATTAGAGATCCAGGGAAAAAGAGCCGTGTTTGGCTTGGCACCTTTGATACGGCGGAGGACGCCGCCAGAGCTTATGATGCGGCGGCGAGAGAATTTCGCGGAGCTAAAGCGAAGACGAATTTTCCGATTTTAGAGCCGGAGATCGTAAAGTTACCTAATGGAAATCGTAGTCCGAGCCAGAGCAGTACCGTTGAAAACTCGCCGCCGGTTATGCCGGAGAACTCGCCGCCGGCAGTCATGTTGGACGCTTCGCCGTTGAATCTCAGCCTCGGTGGATCCGGTAGTTTATTTAGCAACGGTGTGGGTAGGTTTTTGTTCCAGAACCATCTATTTCACGGTTCTCCGGTCGCCGGAGGTATGACGCCGGTGAATCATGTGTACTATTTGGAAGCTCTGCAACGAGAGCAAGTGATTTCTTCATATCAAAAAAGTTGCCGGAAAACGGCGGAGTTTATCGCCGGTTGTGGTGGAGGCGCCTCCGGCGAGTCCGACTCATCGTCGGTGATTGATTTTATGGGCCACGATCTAAAGCCCACTACCAGGCCCATTAATCTTGACCTTAATCTTCCTCCGCCAGAAAACATGTAAAACTTTCTGTTTTACATGATTTTTAACTTTTGTTTAATTAGTTGTAATCTTATTTAATTTGTAATCTCCCTTTTAATTTTCAGAAATTGTAGGAAAGGGAACAAAATTAATAGAGAAACGTAGTCTAATATTATGGGTAATTAACGGTGAGAGTAGCCGGCGACGTTTTATTATGCGTATGAATTATCACCGTGTTTATGTGAATATCAAAGATCTGATCTTTCAGAAAAAGTTTTCTTTTTTGTTATTTCAGTTATTTGCATACTTATTCCCTATTGAATTTAAGTTATGTCCATTGATTGATAGTGAAAATTCTTTTTACACTTAATAAATTTTTAACTTAGATTAGTTATGTAAATTTTCTTTATGCCATAGAACATAAATTCCTCTGGAAATGGGAAAGAGATTTTGGCACGGGTGGTCTGTGATATACTTTATAGTACGGACATGGCACTCACATACAATAAACATACGCGGACAAGATTTAAACTCTATATATTTAACTTTTAAGGTTTATATTATTGAATTCATTATATTTTAAAAGCTATGGGTTCATATATTATTTTTGTAATTTTAATGAATTTTTATATACAAATTTTATTTTGCGTCAAAATTATGGGTTCAATTGAACCAGTCAGTAGAATACTACATCCGCATCTGGTGAGCAGTGGCGTAGCACCCCTATGCCAAGGGTGGTCAAGCGCACGCCCTTGGCCGAAAAATTACATTGCATTTATAAGTTAAATATTACTTTCTATGGTTATATATTATATTTTCAACACCCTTAACATAGTTGAGTGAGCGATTCGGGATGGTCAAAATGACTTGTTGTTTACGCATTCAAAGTCTGACCATTTTATTTGCGAAAACTAAGCGAAAACTCCCATAAATGGTCTATTTGATTCTTTTTCAATCCAAAAATTTCCTAATAAATAACTCTTAAAACTTAAAATTTGTGTAGAAATAAACAACTAATCATAAAAGTCATTTTTAAACCAAAGCTTATTTCTTAATTAAATTTTATAATTTAAAAATCAAGCTCTCTACAAACTACAAATTCTCTCGACTCTCTCTTTCTTTTAGTTTTATGCTTACTTTTATTAGTAAAATTTCTATTTGTCTTTCTGTTATTTTAATTTTTATTTATAAAATTATAGTTCTATTAAAAGTTGTTTTTATTGTTTAGCTAAATATTGTGTAGTTTGATATAAAAAATTTAGTACATCATTTATCGACAAAAAAAAATATTATTGACTTGTTTAAAGTTTGAATATCTTTAGCAGAGTTCCTAACTACGCCACCGCCAGCGAGAAAGATTGGCTCTTGACAATCATGGATATGCCGCCACGTGGATTATTGCCCCCATTTTATAGGCTGTTAAGGTAATAAATGCGTGTACCAATTATACTACTACGTATCATACGAAGTACTATAAACACGTACGTATTGAAAGACGGCTTATGACAGTAGCCTACTTCCTTTGTAAATTCCCTTTTATAAAAACACAACTGAATTATTTTAGAGAAATGTTATTTTGGAGAATTAGTTGCAGTGGCGGATCCAGGATTTTAAAGTCATGAGTGCTTGCCATTAAAATTTTAAAAAAAGAGGAAAAAAAAGTTTTGTTGTGAGTGCTCACTCAATATTTATCTAAATATTTGCATAATTACCTATACAAATTACTAAATATGATCAAAAGTAATGGGTGCTTAAGTACCCATAAGTGTGTATGTAAATCCGCCAATGACTAGTTGAACACTTACTTTATTTTGGGTTTTGATAAACAAGAAATCACTAGGACCATTGGCGCACAACGGTATGTTTGAAATTTAATGGATAATCGACTCGTTTTTTTATTTTTATTTTTACTCTACTTAAGTTTTTGTTGTAACAAAGTTTGAAATATGATATATGTCTAACTCACACATTATGTACAACATTTACCCACTAAACTAAAGCTCGGAGGGCTATTAAACACCTTTTTTATAAGAAAACTTCTTCAGTAATTTCTCAATAAAACTTTATAAATTTTTATTTTCAAAAGGTTGTTAAAGGAATTACGGTAAACGATAGTCTAGTGTATAAAGTATCTCGCGTTCAAGCAGAGCACAAGAATGAGTCCCACCTAAATAAAATGATGTAGACAGTCTATCATAATATAAGTATTAGTTACTGCTTACAGAGCTTGAACCCATGATCTTGAATTAAAGAAATTACAATATTCCTTTTAAAGAAAGAACAATCTAGTTTGTCACAAATATTTAATGCATTTAAAGGATAATGAATATGACATTATTAATGAATAAAGAATACTCACTCCGGTCCACTTTAAGTGATTTTTTTGACTTTTTTCACACACGTTAAGGAATTCACTTTTTAGCATTAATTAACAATGAAATTGATTATATTAACATTAATTTGCTCATTGGAAATATAACTAGCTGCTAGACAATTTTAAAAAAATAAAAAATTTATTCCTTTTTAATATCTAAAATATCAAACATTGTAGACCATAAAAAAAAGGCAAAAAATCCCTTAAAATAGACCGGAGGATGCAAACATGTGGGTACAGTGAGGTGAGCTGAAGTAAAGGGTAGAATAATTATAGAGCTATCACATTGATTAAGACAATCCACCAAAATCAAGAAACATAAGTAAAAATTATTACTATAAGTAATAAGAAGCCAAATATTAATCCCTAATTAATGTTCTTATTATAACCAAATTAAACAAACTGTTAACCCTCGCCAGCCGCAGGTTGCAAAGGAAGGAATCTGCAAACAATTAAGAAAGCAACACTTAATCTATTTAACCTCAAAACAACTTTAATCCAAACTAAAATTAAATAAGCAATATTTCAAGCCAACTCTTGTCCAGTACGTTTAAGTGAAGAAGAACGTGTAGATTAGAAGTTTTTCATTGTATTTCATATGATATCATTACTTTTTAAGGGCAAAAGAACTCGTACACAAAATATTTTGTATTTACGCAGGGTCTAGGGAAGAGTTGTACTACAAGGAATGTAACGTAGAAAGTCTGTCATGATACAAGCATTAGTAATTACTTTCACGGTCTGAACTTGTGACATATAAGTTATACGGAGACAATTTTATCGTTCCTTGAAGGTAGCTTTTCCTTCTCCCCAACCGCTGTCATGTCCCGCTACGCTAGTTCTACTGTGCTTTCCTTCCCTATCTATCACTCGTTAGAGAGTCAAAGAAATTTCTGTTTTTTGAATCACAAACTCTCACATATATTTTGATTTTTAATTATGAAATGAGCAATTAATTTTTATGTAGTTCAAAAGTTGAAACTTAAAAATAAAAATTAAAAAGATTCTTTATGAGACGAGGATAAATTTAGCGCGTAATGTTCACGCTCCAAACCGAGTGGAGAATGACGAGTGCGGTGGTTGATAATAAATTAGAGGTAGACCGAAAGCAATCAACTGAAGTGTTGACTGGAGATTCGAGCGCGTGGCACGTGTTGCTACCTGCCGTCTGATCTCATTTTATTTTTAAATCACAATTCTAGTTTATTCAAACAGTAGTTTGGGAGACAAAAGGTAGGGCCCACGTGGACTCGACCGACCGAACTGGAGTGAAAACGCGGCTGCCGCTTTTCGTGGGTCCCAATAGTTTTGATCATCTAATTTCAGCGAGAGTACATACCCCTTGCATTAGTTATAGGTAGTGGCAGCAAAATGAATAAAAAAAAGAGAAAAAGGCTAAAATTGTTCCTATACCATCGAAAATTAGTCACGTTTATATTCGTTTTTACTTTCGGTCTAAATATATATCTGTAGTTAAGAAAATAGGCAAAAATATCCCCAACCCTAACGACTGTCCATGATTCAGCAACGAATATGACACGGTAGACTCCATATCACTATTTATTTTCCATCTGTAATAATAAATAACTAATGCCACGTAATTTTCTCTTTCTCACCTTCGCTACCATTCATAGACGTCATCTACCCATGTTCTGACCACCGCAACACCTTCTTCAACGTAGGTCGATCCACACTTCTCACTAAGTTGTGAATTCCATTCAGAAATTGAAGCCTCTTTTTTCAATTTCAGTTCATATGTGACAATTTCATCGCAACCTCATATCGAACTTGCACTTTATATTGGATGTGTCATTGATATTTGGGTCAATTGAGGAGCTTGATGTCATAATTTAATTTTTTCCGATCATTGATAACAGGATGGATCGAATCAAAGTTTGAAGAACAGCCGAAACCACCATCATCTTCAACTTTCATCCTTGATTCTTACAGTGGTGCCTCCCCCCTACCCCCCCCCCCTCCCCCCTCCTTTTTTTTCTTCTTTTCTTCGCATTTTCTTTATGATGTGATTTCATCCACTTAATGTCTCTGTAATATCTCAATTGTAGTACCATTATTTTTTTTGGTTGGCGGATGAAGGTTGGTGTGGAATTGTATCATTATATTGAAGTTTATTCTGGTCTAGCTATGGTGTTTGCGAAAAGTTCTAAAATTTGGGGGTGTTGCCACATGGTGAAAAAGAGGAGGCAGTTCTGTGTATTGAGAAGGTGTAGGTCTAGGAAGTATTTATGGTGAAGATAGACTTGAAGTGATGCTGATGTCTACGCCAGGTATGTCAATAATTTGCAGCGACGCCAACACCATTTTTTTCCGGCGAAATTTTATTACTAAAGTATAATGGTAGAGTGCAAGAGAGAGAAAGTGGAGGGATTTTGATGGTAGGGAAAACGACAGAGAACAAAGAGAAAAGGAAAAAGAATAAATATTTAGAATGAAAAAGATAATTACATGGCACTTTTAATTGAGGGGCCCCTTGCCATAGTGGATATCCGTTAGTGTTGAGGATATTTTTGCCTACTTTCTTAACGGCAGGTACATATTTGGACCGAAAGTAGAAACGGGTATAAACGTGACTAATTTTTGATAGTATAGGCACAAATCTGGCCTTTTTCCCAAAAAACAATTATATTATTCACAAAAAAAAAATATAGATTGGATAATAAAAATTTTAAAAATGGATCAAATATAGATAAGAATTATATTATCTACTTAGAGAATAGATAAGCAATGATTTAACTTTTACATTTTTAAAGAATTAAATTGGGGGTTCCTCACGCTTGAGAGACTAGGAATTCTCCAAAAAGTGATTATATTCAAAAAGTTATGGATAATATGAATAACTCATTTTTTATCCATATTAAATATGACTCAGATCGAAAAATTTATCCATTGGTTAACTCATTTTTTATCCGTATTGAATATGAGTCGGATCAAATAATTTATCCATTTTTGCATTACTTGTTTTGTACCTGTCCATATTCGACCCGAACCGTCTATTTATCACCCCTAGTTCTAGGTATTCCCCTGACTCTAGGATTATTATTATCTGGATTATTTTTTTATAAATAAAATTATTTAATATATATATTGGTGGAAGATAATAGATATTCGGTAAAAATAATTGAGATGTGTTTAAGTTGATTTGAACACCATAATTTAATAAAAAAATTAAACATTTGAAGCTGGTAAATATGGCATATTCTTTTGGGACTGGTTGCCATAATGTTTTCTAACAGTAGTCGTCAGTTTCAGAAAATGAAAGGAGAATACATACAGGGAATATAAAGAAGGGGAAGCACCTGTCCTATTTTACACATTTGCTGATAATTAGGACTGAGGAAAAGGATGACCTCATTCATTTGGTGTCGTTACCATTTATGTTACAGTGTAACACAGTTTTCTTCAAATATTAATAGAAAAAATGAACTATTTATTTTTTTAAAAACATTCTATACTAAGAACTAGGGGTGTACATAGGTCGGGTTGGTTCAGATTTTGCAATAAACAAACCAAATCAATTGTGTCGGGTTATTAAATTTAAAGACCAAACCAATAAAATTGGGGTTTTTCAATCTCGATTTTTCTCGGGTTTAAATCTTCGTAGCACAAAACATATAACTTGTGCTTCAAATATTTCTTTATTCCTAGTAAGATACAACTATATAAGATATTTTTCAAGAAAATAATACAAAATATGAGATGTGTCATGAAAATATCCTAAAATATTCAAATAAAGACAACAAAATCACGTAATATAAATATTGCTAATTAAAAAGTCATAATAAAAATAAACATAATCTAAAAGTACTAAGTCATACTAAAATAAGTAGATTAATAAGGGAGTATTAATTACATGACTAAGCGCTAAAGAAAAAATAAAAATAGGTCATGCATTTTTATCTAAATCATTGCAAAAAATAAATAAATAGATATTCAATACATTGTCATTTGTAGTATTGAATTGAATGTATTTGTTTGCATTAGTATTGATTTGATTTTGGTTTGGGCTTTTGTTAGCATTTGAGTTACTAATATTAATGACTATAAAATGTATTGGGACATTCAAAAGTTCTAAGTCCAAACTTGAAATAATACCTTATAAGATAAAATTATGAAAAAGTTTAAGGAATATTTATAAATTACATTACAATAAGTATATTTATATATTAAATAAATCTAAAATTTTTATATATATAATGTCGGATTGGTCTGGTTTCGATTTGACTTTCTTTAATTAAAATCATAGCAAATCAATTATGGTCGAATTTTTATTTCCAATACCAAACCAAATCAAACCAAATCATAATGGGTTTGGTGTGTAAACCAGGCATAAATCAAAAACGAAATAGATTTACGCAACCATATTCTTTTGGAGTAAAAAAGCAAATGGGCGTGAATAGAGGTGACGTGTCGGTATAAAACAGACAGTTATACAGATTAGTCGGCTGGTAAAGATATACGGATATTGGTGAGTGGGACCCGTCGACGGAAAAAGAAACGGCTGCGTCATACATTTACGTTTAGTGCCAACTTTACTGTGAAGCCGACAAAAACAATTACGCTATATTTAAGGAGACTAATGGAAGAAAAAAAGGAAGGTGTGTATGGCATGGGCGGCTGTCAATTAGAAAATAATTAATATTATTTTCTTATAAGTAGAGATTTTAATTAATAACTGTATGGGTCGAAATCTAAGCAAACAAGAATTAGCGTGAAGAGAAACGACAAAAAGTTACTTGGGCCGAAGTCGTATTCGTACAACGCTATAGCGACATGCACCTCGGCCGAGGTCATGTACTTAGAATGCTTGTACGGTGAATTGGGTGTTGCGGCATTTCAGAGGGTCAATCTGTAATACAGTTAAATGACTCAAGTACTCTGGCTAATGACTGCTGGGTAAATGAGAATACCAATATATATACTAGGTGAGAGAACGAAGAAAGAGGGCTAACACACAAACACACACAGAGACATATCTTTACAAATGAAAGGGGATCTTCATCTTTGGGCTCTTCGTCAAGGAGAGAGAAAAAAGGAAGCTTAGATCCTCAGTATCCACTATTAGTTGCATTATGTCAAGTGTATGCGGGTCAACCTTGTTCGAGAACGGTGACCTTTTTATCTATGTATTCTTCATTTATCATCTAATATTATGAGAATCATCATCCTTTTATCATATTATGTGATTCAATCATGGTAATAGTTAAATTTTATATTCAGTTACGTTTAATTATTTATATCTCCTACTTCAGATCTAGGATAAATTATCTTTGGCTAGGATTTACCTCAAACCTTCATACTTAATTAGTTCAATAAAAAAGTCTTAAACTTTTTGGTCGAACAATTTGGCGCCGTCTGTGGGGATTTTCTAGCCCAAGCCTTAGTTCCCTCTAGATCCAAACATGGTCTTAGCTCTATCTCCCATTCGGTGAAGTTTCATCCTTTCATTACGAATGTCGACTTGCGAAACTGGTCGATAAACCCCCGAAACCGCCAAACCAACCAAGGATAAATCCTTACACGAAACCGGATTTATGCCTGGTTTACACATTAAAACTGCGTTGCGCCACAGCAGCAACCCTGATGCATTGTGAACATGAGCCATCATAGTGGGACTACGACTACGCATACCAAACGCGTCGTAATCCCATTTCTAGGTTAGTACCCAACACCTCCTACATCCTGCGCATATCACCTTCGCTCCTACTATATGAGACGATGCTTATTGTGTAATTTACTGACTAAAATACTCCTCGTATGTATGTTTGTGGTATGACTTACATATCTGCCATCTCTGCGCGCCCGAGACTGAGACGAACTGCGACTCGAACTCGAGACCCTAATGGGGGGAGTGGATCGTCCACCCACGAGATGCCAAAGCTCACCAGTGACGAGGCTGAGCGCAAAGCCGAAGCCGACATCAGGCCGGAAACTAGTACCATGATACAGAACAAGGCGAGCCGCCCTGCGGCGCGATCCCTAGTTCATTGCCGAACGAGGGAACTCCCCAGGTCCAAAGAGCGCAGCCTTCGAGGGAAACATGGCCAATCCCCCTCATTCATCCGCTAAACAGCCAACCAAGGTAACAGATTATTCCATGTACTTCTAACCTGCTATTCCTTCTTAAAAAAAGAGTGAAGTGAAACAGAGAACAGGGACGTCTTCCCATATACGCGAACGAAGGCTAGCCGACATACAGGCTCTAAGTTCCTCCCTACGACAAACGGCAAATCGGGAAAACCCTCCACATTGTACCATACTACGAATAACAGACAAACGACTCAGAATAAGTCGGTCATTAAGAAACAATCTCCATAGCCTGGGACTGGGCGGTGAGCCCATGGAACGTACAGTCTCACCAACACAAGCAGAACATGAACACGAAAAGCTTGCTTGTATGCTCGCCATGGCGATGCTACGCCAATTCAGCCGACTAAATACCAAGGCGCCCATAAGACCAAGAAATAAGTTCATCGCCCGTCCCGTCAACGGTCTCTCTAGGCCGAGCAATGAAGGGACTAGATAGACTAGGACTCACCCCGACGCATACATAAACTATGCAGCAACGCATGATATTCTCCAATGAAAGCAAGATTAGATAAACTGGGACTCACCCCGACGCATGCATAAACGATGCAGCAACGAGTAATATTCTCCAATAAAAGCAAGGCAGCATGCAACATTCTTACCACTCCACCGAGCCCGCACATCACCAAGCTGAAGTAAAATTCGACGTCGTTCGAATTAACAAGCCAAAGTTCGACCTCGCTCAAACTTCGAACAGGTTACAATTCGACCTCGCTCGAACTCCTAACCGGATACAATTCGACCTCGCTCTAATTTATACCCTTACGGCCCCTGGACATCGCCAAGCGAAAGTAAAATTCGACGTTGTTCGAATCAACAAGCCAAAGTTCGACCTCACTCGAATTTTTACCCTTACGGCCGTCGACCATCGCCAAAGAGCAAAATTCGACTTTCATTCAAGCTAATAAAGTTCGACCTCGCTCAAACTAACAAAGTAAGGGTCGACCCCGTTCGAACTAACGATATGAGATCTGACCTCGCTCGAATCAGGAGCTAAATTCGACCTCATTCGAATTCCTAATTAAAAATCAGGGACTCATCGCCGGAAAATCTGAAGATCTTTTTCAAAAAAAATGAAGAAAGAAAGTCTGAGATATGCAACCAAAGGCAAACCAACTATCTTATTCAGAATATATACACATGCAACAACGTCTTACAAAAGGCCAAAAGCGGGCCCCCGTAAAAAGAAAAACAAGCAACAACAAAAGAACAAAAAAGCTAAGTACAAAAAAACTACAAAAACTTCTCTCGGCCTCATCTTCACCACCGTCCTCGCCAGTGTTGTCATCATCAGAAGAAAGCCCATCTTCAATCTTAGCACCCCCACCGGCCTGCGGTGTAATAGGTTCATAACCGCAGGCAAGACGAGCCTCGCATGCCTTAACCCGAACATCTTCAAAAACGGCCTCTGGAACGCTCCCCCCTCCCCCCCCACAAATCCTTATACATATCTCGTTGGGCCTCAGCATGGACCCATATCTCGTACAAATGGTGGGGGACAGCAACAGAGGCAGATTCTTGAGAGGGGCCCTGAGCCAACAGCTGCGCCTTCTCGGCCTCGAGAGCCATAACTTGGTCTCCCAGGTTTGAGGCATCCCGCTCGAGCTCACAGATCCGCTCCTCGAGCCTTGCCTCCCTCAGTGTGGCCGTCACCCTCTCGGCTTGCTGCTCAGACATGAGGACGCGGATAGAGTCTTCCAGCGCCGCTGCCCTCACCAAAGCTGCCACTCAAACTCCCTCGGCCCTCTTCAACTCGGCCACCTTCCTTTCTAGCTCAGCCATCTTCTCCGTCCTCTCTGCACTTAGATTGGCAACTCTAGTAGCATTCTGCTCAAGCTTGGCTCGCAAAGACAACACCTTCGCCTGGAGATCCTTGCATTCCGCCGCAACCCCTTTGCCCACCTCGAGCTTCTCGTCTTTGGCCCTAAGCAGCCCCTAGAGCTCTCTACATTTGCGGATAGACGCACCAGATCCTCATCCTTCATCTCCAACTCCTTCTTGAGGGACTGAGTATTATTGCTCGCCCTAAGCTGCGCGTGCAGCTCACGGCACCTGTTGCGATACCGGCGATACTTCGTGGCCATTTTCATAAAGACATCGGCACGCGTCTTAGCCCGACGAACACTCTCGATCTCCAGCATGTAAGTCTGAGGAGGAAAAAGGAAGAATCAACGAAAGCAAATGGCACAAAACAAAGAAAGTAGCAAAAGGAAACTCACCCTCAAGGCCATCCCAGCCACACCGCATGACAAACCGGAATCACTGATCTCCCGAAGAGACCTGCTTTCGGCGGCGGAGCATAGAAGGTCAAATTAGGGCACCAAGTCCACCGTGTCCTCCAACAGGTTAAAGTTTGACGGAATTTCGAGCACATGGGAAGGGCCTTCCGCCCTCACATCGACCCTGGTAAAACCTTCCTTGAACATCCTCATGTCCTCAGGATCGATATCAGAGTCAGATTCATAATCAACTACCACTACGCCCTTCAACCTCTCATTAGCCGAAGAGGGGGTGCGGGCCTAGCGAGACATCGATGGATCGCTCGGAACAATCGCGGCGGCCTTTGAACTCTGTCCCCCTATCACGACATCCTCTTCCACGCCTGAAACGAGCATCGCCTCCACACCCAGGCTGGCATCACCGCCGGTTTCAGACACCACCGAAACAGGGTCGCCCCACGAGGGTGTTTCAATCAAAGACGCCCCTCCGACATTAGCCTCTGCCTCTTTGACGCGGACTCTTCGCCACCATCATGAGAAGGTTCACCCACCAAACGAACTGTGGGGACCGAAGTGTCCGACCGAGAAGCAGCCTCCGAACAAACAGGTTCGGACGTGGACGCGGTCTGCGGAATAGCCAGACTTTGGACGCCCTCGTCAACAGCTACCATTGGTACGGGCCTGGCAAAAGAAGCCAGCTGACGAAAAGTAAGAACATGAGCCCTCGCCCTTCTCACTCCTCTCCGACATGCAAATGAGAGAAATTCGACCAAACGAAGATATAAGGTAAAGAAAAATACGGAGCAAAGAACAAAGCAACTAAGGCCGAAATGAACCAACTCACCAGCAGAAGGTTTGCGCCCAAACCTCTCGTGGAAAGGTGCCCATTAGAGAATCCCCCATCATGTGGGGCAGAATCGAGCTCACCCGCTCACGAATATTAGCAACTTGCGGAGGAGGTACTCTCTCGGCTGTAAAAACAAAAAACACTCGACGAGATCACTAAAGGGAGACGACCAACAACCATTTAAAAATAAAAAGTAAAAAAAATAATAAGAAAGGAAGACCTACGGGCGAAATTCCACGCCTCAGGAAACCCCGCAGGGTTTAATACCACGTGCTCTGTTCGGACATAAAAGAAGTTCTCCCAGAAGCGGCGATTGGCCTTGTCATCCATCTTCACCACCAAACCCTTGGTCCCTCGGTGACGAAGGTGAACCATCGTGTCCCTATAAAAATGGGGGACGAAGAGGTGAAGCATGTGTTGTAGATCAATTCCCCGATCGGCCAGTTCCGCGAAGAGTTTGTATACGTACGGAGAGAGTTGAAACAGAAACACCTCGTAGAAGCGGTAGAAGTCCACCGCCAAGGAAGGAAGAGGAAGCGTGTATCCAATGACAAATGAATATGCATAAAATGCGCAATAGCCCGGGCGGTGTATATACACTATATCATAACTCGCCGGAACATGTTCGATATGATCAGGGATTCTCCATTTGGCTTTAAACACCATAAGCGCCGCGGCATCCATCGTAGAAATAACAGGTTCAAACTCATCCTCAACAGGGCTCTTGAAGTCGGTCCTTGCCTTCCCTGGGCGGGGGACCACTTCATCCATCGTCGGAAAAATTTCATCCTCCACCATAGCCACTCCCTCTTCGAGTGGAGGTATATCTTTTTCCGGTACCGGGGCACCAACGGCTCTATCAAGTTTGGAAGATACATTAGCCATCTCTTTGGTTGATTGCACAGATCAAAAATTTAAAGAAAGAAAGGTAACATCTACGTGAACTGTTAGCAGAAAAGGAAATACGAGGGACTGGAGAAGAAGAAGGAATGCCTTAAGGTTTTCCTGTGAACGATTGGGGACACTGCATTCGGATGGGGAACTTTTCCCTATTTATAGGGATACAAGTATTCTGGTCAGGGAAACCAAACACCGCCATTTTTTGAAAATAACAGAAGGAGCACGAGAAACGACGCAATGCATAGAAAATATGCGCCATAATGACGCACGAGGAGTTTAATGACATTCTAAACAGACGTGACAGTTTGTTGCAGCTCTCGAAACGTCACGTCGCTACCTCGCCACGAGGTACTCGCCCATCGCCCAAATTGACCAGATTTCTCACAACTTTCGAATCGACAGAGTCCGCCCATCGAGCTCGCCAAAAGACGACCCCAGTAGGCGGAGGGACTAACTGTATGGGTCGAAATCTGACCAAACAAGAATCAGCGTGAAGAGGAACGTCAAAAAGTCACTTGGGCAGCAATCGTATTCGTACAACGCTATAGCGACAAGCACCTCGGCCACGGCCGAGGTCGTGTACTTAGAATGCTTGTACGGTAAATTGGGTGTTGCGGCATTTTGAAGGGTCAATCTGTAATACAGTTATATGACTCATGTACTCTGGCTAATGACTATTGGGTAAATGAGAATACCTAGTATATATACTAGGTGAGAGAACGAAGAAAGGGGGCTGACACACAACACACATACACACATAGACATATCTTTACAAATGAAAGGGGATCTTCATATCTGGTCTCTTCGTCAAGGAGAGAGAAAAAAGGAAGCTTAGATCCTCAGTATCCACTATTAGTTGCATTATGTAGTGTATGCCGGTCAACCTTGTTCGAGAACGGTGACCTTTTTATCTATGTATTCTTCATTATCATTTAATATTATGAGAACCATCATCCTTTTATCATATTCTGGGATTCAATCATGGTTATAGTTAAATTTTATATTCAGTTACATTTGCTTATTTATATCTCCTACTTCAGATTTAGGATAAATTATCTTTGGCTAGGATTTACCTCAAACCTTCTTACTTAATTAGTTCAATAAAATTTCATACTTTCTATATATACATATTGGCAAAAGAAATTTGACGAATCGGTATCATGTGACACCGCTTGACATAAGGTGCTTGCGCCCTTGCTTGAGTCATGCTGTCAATACACTCATTTTTCGGTCATTTGAATAATTAGTAATGGTTGGTTTAATGTTAGATCTTGTCACTATAGAGTAAATGTAGAATTTTGGATACTTCGGCGTATGTTAATCTGATGTCATTCTTATCTGTGAACTGTTCAATCATTTACGAATTCTCCGGGTATTTGACATCCTTTCAGAATATTTCGAGCTGACCTTCAGAAGAGTCTTCTATTAATCTCCAATTTTTTGACCTCTCAATCTAAGTTCTGGTTATTTTGACTCTTTTGCCTATAATTTTAATTTACCATGCATAAATTAATTCAACTTACATTAATGATTGTCATTAGTCTATAATCCCTTGATTTGGAAAAAGCTAATACTATAATCTATATGAGAAAACTGTTTGACTAAACTATGATGAGAAGCAGCTCTAGTTCCTCTTTCCATATTAATGTTACTCTTAATCAGTCATCATCACTTTTTATTAGTAAAAAACTTGCAACCTTTTCTTTGGAATGATTTTTTGGTATTAATTGATAATGGTCCAAGGTCAATCAGTATTTTTTTTTTTTTAGAAATGGTACTCCCTTCTTTTCAATCTATGTCCTTTTTTGAAAGTGTATTTTGGTACATTAGTATAATTTAAGTATATTTTGGTACATTACATACATTTAATTTAAGACCATAAAATTTAAAAAAAAAAATTACTTTTAAATTCCATATATAGTCAAGCTAAGACATAAATTTGAAATGTATGGAGTGGAACAAAGATTTGTTGGAAAGATATATTTCGGATAAAGTAACTGCAAACTATTTGTCATGACCCGGATTTCCCGCCCTCGAAGGTCGCGATGGCGCCTACTCATAGAAGCTAGGCAAGCCACGAAATGTAGAAACCTTAACTCGTTCATTTTAATTATTTCTAACAACTTAAAATAAACATGGTGATCAACATTAAAATAATTGCGGAAGATGAAATCAAGCGGAAGACTTAGTCAAATTAAATACTAAAATCAGTACAAAAATGTCAATATATGCCTCTACCCAGAAACCGGTGTCACAATAACCACGGACTGTCTATGAGTGCCACATACAATGTCTGAAAAAGGAAGTACAGTCTGTCTCGAAAACAAGTGAAAACAGAACATAATCATAGAGAGAAGAGAGCGACGGGCCTGCGGACGCCTGCAGGACTACCTCGGGCTCTCTGGCTGGACTGAAGGCTGGCTCCCAGGGTGCTACTGCCCAAATGCTGCTCCGAAATAGTGCAAAGTGTAGTATCAGCATAAACCTGTGCAGTTATATGATATACAACGAAAATAGCAGGAATAAACAATTTAAATGGGAGGGGGTACATGCTACGGGGAAAAATGTCAAATCCAGCAGGAAATAAAAGAGATACGAGAGAACAACTCAGAATCTACAACAAAACAATAATAATATTGTTGCGGCGCGCAACAAGATCCAATATAACATTGTTGCGGCGTGCAACCCGATCCATATTTAATATTGTTGCGGTGTGCAACCCGATCCATATATAATATTGTTACGGCGTGCAACCCGATCCATATATAATATTGTTGCGGTGTGCAACCCGATCCATATTTTCATATACCTTTAGCAACAACCATACCAAGAGTCCCGGCAAGGGATCAACAATAAACTACTCTATCCCGGCAAGGGATCAACAATGAACTACACTATCCCGGCAAGGGATCAACAATAAAAGTAAATACGTCCCGGCAAGGGTGAATCAGCTATAACCAATCTTAACTCAACCTCTATTCATCTCAGCTAACATCAATATTCAAATCATAAGCAATTCTCACGAGAACAAATTTAATCCTTGCTCAATATCGAGAATCATCAATTAAGGCATCCGTAGTATCACATAAGAACACAACAATATCAATCTAAGACTCACGGTCATGCTCGATATCAACGTATAGATACTCGTCACCATGCCTATACGTCGTACTCAACAAGAAGCAATTAGCAAATAGGACTCAACTCCTAATCCCTCAAGCTAAGGTTAGACCGAACACTTACCTCGAACTTCCACGGCCAACTCAATCCTCAAACACCGCCTTTTCTTTCGAATTCGGCTCCAAATCAATTGTATCTAGACATAATCGACTTCATAACATCAATAAACGCTAAACAATCCAATTCCAATGTTTAATTATGGATTTCTAACCATTCTTCCCAAAAAGTCAAAAATTGACCCCGGGCCCGCTTGGTCAAAATACGAGGTTCGGACCAAAACCTGATCACCCATTCACCCACGAGCCCGAATATATAATTAGTTCCAAAATTCGACCCAAAACGAGGTCTAAATCACAATTAATCAAAAAGCCCTAACTCTACCCAAATCCCTAATTTTCTACCCTTATTCTCATGTTTTAGGCCTAGAAATCTAGTGGGTGTTGATAAAAATGGAAGAAAACAAGTCAAAGATTACTTACCCAAGAGGTTATGGCGAAGAAGTTCTTCAAAAATCGCCCAAGAGGTGTGGAGAAGAAGTTTGTGAAAAATGTGAAAATCCCGTAATGTGTTCTGTTTTTGAAACTTAAATTAACTAGGCGAAATTGGTCGTCGCGTTCACGACAGGCCCATCGCGTTCGCGATGAGTCAGGCCAGAGAGACCTTCACGTTCGCGTCCGTAGGCTCGTGTTCTCGGAGTAGTAACTCCTCGAGCCTTCGCGTTCACGTCCAAGTGGTCGCGTTCGCATAGGGTATAGCACCCCTCCCCCTGCCCGTGCTCAAAAGCCATCGCGTTCGCGTGTGTTGTGTCGCGTTCGCGGAAGGTACCCCCCCTCAGCCTCGCGTTCACGACTCCAGCTTCGCGTTCGCGTAGAAGAAGTTTGACACCTGGGAGATTTGCCTTACGCGTTCGCGAGTGGGCCCACGCGAACGCGAAGAACAAAATCCCTAGGCACTGAACAGCAGAAAACCTGCAACTTTTCACAAGTCCGAAACCTTCCGAATCACATCCAAAACTCACCCGAGCCCTCGGGGCTCCAAACCAAACATGCATACTAACTCAAAAACATCATATGAACTTATCCGTGCGATCAAATCGCCAAATTAACATCATTAACATCGAACCTCAAAATCATTGAATTATTCCAAGACTTCTTAAAGCATCAAATTTTTCATTTAAAGTCCGAATCACGTCAAATGACATCCGTTTCTCACCAAATTTCATAGAATCATCTTAAATCATATATAAGATCTATACCAGGCGCCGGAACCAAAATACGGGCGCGATACCAGCATGTTCTAATCAAATTTCATTTCCAAATCCTTTAAACAATTTCAGGAAACAATTTTCTTTAAAAATTCATTTCTCGGGCTTGGGACCTCGGAATTCGATTCCGGGCATACGCCCAAGTCCCATATTTTCCCACGGACCCTCCGGGACCGTCAAATCAAGGGTCCGGATCCGTTTACCCAAAATGTTGACCTAAGTCAACTTAAATGCATTTTAAGTTAAAATTTCAATATTTCACAGATTTTTCACATAACAGCTTTCCGGCTAAACGCCCGGACTGCGCACGCAAATCGAGGTGAAGATAAAAGAGGTTTTTAAGGCCTCGGAACACAGAATTCAATTTAAAAGCAAGTGATGACCTTGTGGGTCATTACACTATTACTGAGAAATTAAATCTTACTCTATTAAACGATACATCAAGATTTTCATATTAATAATCATGAATCGGTAAGAGGATAAAATTATCAAGCTATTTTGGAATTAATTATCCCAAAATTGTTATCTCACCCTTCTATAAGGATAAAATAATATTACAATCCCGAGATAACCAATCTCTGTATTAATTATATTGCGATTTTATCATAATCAAACGTGTAATAAACCCATCTCAAACTTAATTTCGAAATATGTGATATACTCATTTCGAATTTAATTTCAAAATTAATTATTTTTATTTATCGTACCAAACGAGCCTTTAGAAAGGCGGACTGGTCAATATATATAT
>NW_017670925.1:177494-181859 GCF_001879085.1 Nicotiana attenuata
TATATATATATATATATATATATATATATATATATATATATATATATATATATATATATATATAAAGAAAAGAATCAGAAGATAGAATAGTGGTCTCGAGAAAGCAAAGGATTTAGAATTTTAGGGACTAGTCCGACACTTGAGAAGCATATAAAGTGAATGTAAATAATTAGGAGTAGGGAGCTAGGAGGGGCCGTCCAATAAGACGTGTCATGGGGCGTCGAAGTGTGTGCGCGCGCGTTTTTCTTCTGTGTATGGGGTTTTGTGTAGATCACTAGCCCGCACTGCAGGCTTACGCCAACTCTAAATTAGCGGGGCGGCGTTAGAATTTTAATTTTATGGGTTCTAGATTTTAGAACAATAATTTTTAAGTGTTAAACTGAATTTATATCAATATTTGTATATACTTAATAAAGTTTTTAATATAAAATATATTGTTTGAGCAAATGTTATTAGGTTCGATCAAATCCGTAACTTGACTTCTACCTCCGCCCCTGCTCTATATTATTAGTCTTCCATACTGGTGGATGGCATGACAATTTATTTTTTTATATGGTTGTGTGGAATTCCTTTTTTTTTTTTAGCTAATTTTTAAGATCAACTTAAGTTCAAGGTTCCATTTTTTATCAGCATGCTATCAGCTCGAAAGCTTGGGGACGTGAGATATGTCTAAGGTCTATTTTCTTATTGGCATCCTAAGTGAAAATAGAAGAAAAAATTGGCATTCTATAATAACACATTTTAAAAATTTAAATTTTTTCTGATATAAGGTTTGGCAAAGATAGCCCCAAACAATTGATAAAAAAAACTATTCTTGCAGTCTCATATATATGACATCATTCAATAAATTTTATTTAAAGTTATATCACATTAAGAAATTTGACACTCAGAAATCAAAATGACACCACATACAATCAGACAAAGGGAATACTTCAATATTTTTATGTCGAGAACCAGAACAACATACTCTTTCTAAAAATCCACTTCATTCTCTCTTTCTAAAAATCCACTCCTTCGTTCTTATGGCTGTTACCACTTTTCTTTTTTATATTTCGTAAAACTAAATTAATCAAATCGGACTATCTATCTCAGTCCACACTCCACCTTCTTTTCTACTTAGTATTTTATATCGTGGCACTCAATTAACTTGATCCGTGCGATTTGGCTCATTTGTTTATATGCATTTGTATGTGTTTGCTCAAAAGTTATCACATATCTTATGAGTGCAAAACAATACAAATAATCACGGGAAAATCATAGCAAATCGTAATAATCCATTGGACCAAATGGAAGAAACGAAAATAAGTACTCAGAATTAGGGGGAGAAACATTAAAAGCCTTTATTGATAATATTTGTTTGGTCTGCCTCTCCATGAAGAGGTTCAGAGCCTTACAATGGTGTTTTTCTCTTCCCATAAGATGGGTATATTTTTCCCTTCTCTCTCCTGTCTATAGTAGTGAAGAAGCAGCCCCCTTTTCTAGGGCTTCTACTCTTAGTATTTATAGCTGTGGGCTTCGTGAGCTGGCAATAAGTGGCCGTGACCACGTTGGGATCTCGCCTTTATGGTGGCGGACAGGCCATGGCCCTGTTGATCTAGCCGGATGCGGGTTGAACATCGTCAGTTCTGAGTGGTCGTACCACTAATTAATCATGAATTAACTTAAAACGGGATTAGCCTCGTTAATTATCGTGGGGTCGGATTCTGACACATACAGTTAGTCCCTCCGCTTATTGAGTTCGGGCCTTGGCCGAGCTCGATGAGTGGATTCCATCGGCTGTATTTCGAGAAACGCGGATGGGGATGTCGACTGTTGCTTCGGTCGAGGCCGAATTCTTTTTGGCGATGGCCCTTAGCCTCGCAGAGTATTAATATTCTGTTATTGGGCTATCGAGTTATTGTTCGATCGAGGTCGAACTCTCCTTTTGGGCGAAGGCACTTGACCTTTTAACTTACTTCGAATGGGGTCGAGTTGCATTGTGCTCTGATCCTTACGTTTGTTTTGGAAGCATACCCGTTCGGCCGTGGCGGACGGGGCGCATGTGTTTCGGGCGAGGAGAATGGGGGCACGCTTGATACGTGCTCGGTGATGGCCTTAGCCGTTTACACTTTGCAGAGGGCCGTGGGGAATGAGTATGCGCCGGGTACGTATTTGGTCAAGTCCAGAATTTTGACGGCGTACGGCACATTCTTTCAGCGTTCGCAGGTTGTAGCGATTATTCTGACGGTGGTATGTTGGTGGATGGCTGAGAAGCCGCTTTGCGGAGCTCGTCATAATGACGCTTGCTTCGGTAGAATCGAACCGTTTTACGGTTGGTCGTGCAGTTAATGATGGCTATTGGGTTTCGCGAAAGCCATTTATGTTGCCTATAAAGGTAGGTTGAGGCATTCATTTCTCATATCTTCATTGTTCATCTGAGAGAGATTCTGAGGAAACTTTTTCATTTCGCTAATTCATCTTCTCCTTTCTTTCCTTTGATTGTGATAGCATTTATCTTTAGTAGGTCAACAATGGTCGGCAGTTCTTCCCACGATGCTCTTCCTGAAGATTTTCCGGTAGTTGAAGGACCATCTCCGGCAATGGGAGGTGCAGAACAGATAGAGTCCGGAGAAATTCCATCGGTTGACGAGGTGGTTCCTCGGCCCGGAGGTCTGGCGATCGATTTCACTGCCGACGGTGGAGAGAAACCGGTAGATGAAGCCCCGTTAATGGGGGAGATTGGGATGGCCCGATTACGGGAACAGGGGGTCGTTCCTACCCATGCAGACATTGTTCTCGCTAGAAGCGAGGAGAGGGTCCACACCGACCGCAGGGGATACTGCGTTTTTTACGCCTATCCTTTCAGGTTGGGGTTCAAGATCCCGCTCCCCATGCTGGTAGTGGATTTCTGCCGTTACTACGGGGTATGCCCGGGTCAGCTCACTCCTTCCCTCTACAAATTGTTGGCAATGTTCATCAAGTACGCGAAATTGGCCCGTAGGGAGGTCACGCTGCAGCATGTGCTGAGTCTCTACGCTCCCCAGAGAGTCCGCGGCACCATGATTCAGGCGTGCCCTCGTGGGTCGAGGGGCCTGGTCATGAGGTTGGATGACGAGGTCGACCCTCGCCCTTTCGAGCACTTCTTTTACATCAGGACCAAGCACCTGATGGCGGATGCTACTGGGTTCCCAGAGGCTTGGAACCATGCATGTAAGTTCTTTACTGGTTGAATTCCTTTTTCTTTCCCTCTTTATGATTTGTGATCATGGGCGTTAACTCGTGTCTTTTTTGTAGCTGACAGGTCGCCGCCGGCCCCATTGTCTTGGATACGTGAGTGGGTCGAGGCCGTACTCCCTCATACGCGGGGGATACGCACATGGGCGTCTTTCTAAGAGAGGCATGGCCGTAGGCCCGTGGCAAGTAAAAAATTGATTTCTTCTTAGGTTCTGCTTTGTTTCGACTCTATTCATCAACCTTGTTTTCTTGTGATTAGGGAGGGCACGCCGCGTCAGGGCCCATCAGTTGGCTTTCCGTCGGCCAGGTGCGGTTGCTCGGCTTACTGCAGCGCCAGTGTCGCGCTCAATACCGAGGACGGCCTCAGTTGAATCTTCAGCGGTTTCTTCTCCATCAAGGACCCGTCTTCGGGACGAGGGGAAATCGGGGGTTGTGCGCCCTAGAGCGGAATCGTCATTAGATGGGGAGGAGGAGAGGCCGTTGATAAGGCGTAGGGTCGCGTTCACGCTGGCTCCTCGTGTTGTAATTAATTTGGACTCCCCCCCGGCGGACGCAGAGAAGAGTGTGGCTGCGGTGCCTGCCCTCGAGGGTGGACAAACAATGGGGGTTGCTCCGGTTGGCTTAGGCCGTGATGATACCGTCGCTTCGGCGACTCAATTGGTGGTTCCAGTCGCTGAAACGGGAGGTAGTTCCTCAGCGGCTGCTAGTGTGGGTGAGGCCAGCGCTCCTTCAGCGGCTGCGGCGGGAGGAGATGCTGTAGGGGGTGAGGATGAGTCCGAATCTGACTTGGATCCCGACGACGTCCGTATGTTCCAGGAAGGCTCCACCAATTCAGCGGTGCGTGTAGGGGGCGATCTCGCTTTATCGAAGTTCCCACAAAATTGAACTTATTGCTCCAAGGGGAAAGCTTGGTGCCGCAGTTCGAGATGCTATGCTCGGAGGCCGAGAATGCGTCGTTGAGGGGCGTTACGGATGTCGGGCTGATGAATGAGGTAGCCGTGATGGGCTTGAGGGTATGTACTGTTACGTCGGTTCGCTTCTTCTTTGCCTTAGGTTTATTCTTTTATTCTAATCGTTGTCTTTGCTTTGCAGTCTTATCTGTTGGAGGTGGAGAGCATCCGTCGAGCCAAGGTCCGCTCGGGGATATTTTTG